>NC_053501.1:105023281-105323281 GCF_905171775.1 Rana temporaria
TGATCAGCCCGGATTCAGAAAGAATTTACGCCGGACCACATACGCTACGCCGCCGTAACTTAGGGCGCAGGTGCTTTCTGAATACAGAACCTGCCTCACTAAGTTACGGCGGCGTAGCGTATCTGAGATACGCTACACCCGCACAAAGTTACGCCATCATTTCTTTGTCAGGGGGCAAACGTACAAATTCAGCAGGGGGATCAAATAATTTCTTTTTTTTTCCTCACTGTGGTCTTGCCGTGTTTTCTAGCATCCCTGAAGTGTGATGAGGTGTTCCAGTGAACAAAGAAGAGGAACTTAGAGGACTATGCAGAATTTTGTGATATGACATTTAGATCTTTATAATGACATGTTCAATGGGTGGAAGGTTTTCTGTAATGGCATTCAGATATGATGGATAAAATACCTTGAAAAGTTAGAAGATCGTCCTGCAGCGTTCTTCCTTGGAGCTCCTGGGAGGGCTCTTCCCTTTGAAAGTCGAGTGGAAAAGCAGAATCTTGTGGCATTGCTCGTCTTTCATCGTCATACTCTAAGGACATCCCACCTCGGTGCATTTGAGATTGGAAATCGGGGTCATCAGGGAATCCTGGAGAACGGCTCTGCGTTTTATTTTGACCCTTAAAGTCTTCACGATCGAATGGTCCCACAGATGGCAAGTCAAAATCACTATGAATATTACCCAGTGATCGATTGCTTTGATCCTGCCTAAAACCCAAGTCACGGTCATTGCTTCGTACTTGGGGAAGGCTACCAACGTCTTCACGGATATTACGATCGCCTTGAAAACCTGAATCGCCATGTTTCCTTAGCGGGTGGGTTATATCACTGTTTTTGGGAGCACCTTGTAACGTTGGCCCTCTTTTGTCATCGTACAGAAATGCTTTCTCATCTCTGTGCATTCGTGAGCGGTCTTCAGAAAAGCCCGGAAGATTGCCTTGTGTTCTATTTTGCCCCTTTAGGTCACCGCGATCTACTTGTAGATGTAATGGTCCCATAGACGACCTATCGGGGTCACCACGGGCATCGTCCAGTTCATTACGCCGAAAAGTAAAGTCCCGGGCATCGGTTCTTACTCGGCTGTCAGTAGGCCTGGGGCCGCCTTGTATCATTGGTCCTGGTCTGTCATCATAACGGAGCCCCATTCTATCCTTGGGCATTGGAGTGCCGAGATTGTGGTCACCAAGAAAACCTGGAGGATGGTCCTTTGTCCGGCCTTTGCTCTCAAAATCATCATCTACTTGTTGAAGCAACGGTCTAATAGGTGGCATAATAGGGTCACGGAGGAGATCACCCGATAAGCGTTTGCTTTGATCAAGACGAGAAGCAAAGTCACGGTCACTGATCCTTAATTGGTTATCGGACTCTCTGGGGCCACCTTGTAATGTTGGCGCTCGCCTGTCATCACGCTGGAATGCCATCTCGTCTTTGCGCATCGGATAGCTGGGGTCATGGTCACCAGGAAAAAGCGGAGTCTTATTTTGACCCATCAAGCCATCTCTATTTCCTTGTTGACGTAGCGACCCCATAGATGGCATGTCAAAGTCACCACGGGGGTTGTCCAGCGGTCGCATGCTTTGATCAGGCCGATAAGTAAAGTCACGTTCATTTTTCCATTCTTGCTTGTCGGTATGCCTGGGACCACCTTCTAGCTGACTTTGTCTGTCATCGTACTGAAACTCCGTCCTATCATCTCTGCGTGTTTGAGAGCCCAGATCGCGGTCACCAGGAAAATTTAAAGGATGGCTCGATGTCCTATTTTGACCCTTAAAGCCATCCCGATCTAGTTGTTGACGCAATGGTCCCAGAGATGGCATACCATGGTCACCCATACTTTGATTTTGTTGAAGAGCGAAGTCGCGGTCGTTGTTCCTAAGTTGTCTGTCGGAACGCAAGGGACCACCATCTATATTTGGCTCTTGTCTGTCATTGTACATTGCCCCACCTCTGTGCATCTGTGATTGCAGATTGCGGTCACCCGATAACGGTCCAATAGACGGCATGCCAAAGTCACCACGGGGATTGCCCAGTAATTGTGTGCCCTGACCAAGCGGAAAAGCAAAGTCGCGCTCATTTTTCCTTACTTGGCTGTCGGTGTGCCTGGGGCCACCTTGTGAGGTTGGCCCTTTCATGTCATCGTATTTAAATGGCATCTCACTTCTGTGCATTTCATAGCTGGGATTACGATCACCGGGAAAGTCTGCCCTACCAGTGAAGTTCCTGCTATCAGGGCCTCTTTGTTGGTATGAAAGCTCCATGGGAAGGCTACCAACGTCTTCACGGATATTACGATCGCCTTGAAAACCTGAATCGCCACGGTTCTTTAGCGGGCGGGTTATATCACTGTGCTCATCATACTGAAATGCTGGAAGAGCTCTATCAACATTGAGGTCATACTGAAATGGTAGGCTGTCTTTCTGGTTACCAACACCGCCCTTTGGTTTTTCCCATTCATCTTTAAGAAGAGGATTGGGCTTAGAGGTGGAAGATCTTGAACCTGGCTTGTCCTGTTCATCCTCACTTGAGGAGAGACCTAGGAATTGTGAAAATTTATTATTTTTAACCAGTTTGGCTCCAAAGCAATATTTTTATTTTATTTGTCACATACATGTAAAAAAAAAAAAATCATAATTTTTGGCAATAAAATGAAAGTTGAACCCTCAGAACATTATATATTTTCTGAAAGCAGAGGCCCTGTAAAATAAAAAAGGTGGTAGCGGCAAAGTTTTGTTTCACATATTTGCACAACTGTTTATTAACTGCTTGCCGGCCGGCCGCCGCACGCAGATGTACGTCGACAGAATGGCACAGGCAGGCAAATTGGCGTACAGGTACGTCCCTTTATATCTGCCGCCCAGCGTGTGTGCGCCCGCCGTGTGCCTCATGAGCATGTTCGCGGGTCCCAGGAACTCAATGTTCCTGGGCGGCCCGCAGAGGCAAAACAGGGGGATGCCTTTGTAAACACGGCATTCTCCTATTCTGCCTAGTGACACTGTCACTGATGGCTGTTCCCTGTGATCGGGAACAATCATCAGTAAGGATGAGCCCTGGCGTGTTCGCATGCTACACGTGCAGAGTCCGCCAGGAAGTCTGCACGGCGCTGCACTAATCACAGCCAGGGAGACATTTCCCGATCTCTGCAGCCGAGCATCGGGACAATGTCTCTTTGGTTGTGATTAGCGCAGCGCCGTGCACACTTCCTGGAGGGCTCTGCACGTGTAGCATGCGAACACGCCAGGGCTCATCCTTAATCATCAGTGACATGACACGTGTAGCCACACCCCGTAACAGTAAGAATCACTCCCTAGGGAACACCTAACCCCTACAGTGCCACCTAGTGTTTAACCCCTTCCCTGCCAGCGTCATTTTCACAGTAATCAGTGCATTTTTATAGCACTGATCGCTGTAAAAAGGACAATGGTCCCAAAAGTGTCCACCATAAAGTCGCAGTCACGATAAAAATCGATGATCGCTGCCATTACTAGTAAAAAAAAAAAATTATTATTAATAAAAATGCCATAAAACTATCCCCTACAACGCTGTAACTTTTGTGCAAACCGAACAATAAACGCTTATTGCGTTTTTTCCCCCAAAAAAATATGCAGAAGAATACGTATCGGCCTAAACTGAGGAAAAAAAAAGTTTTTTTTATATATTTTTGGGGGATATTATAGCAAAAAGTAAATATTGAATATTTCAAAATTTCACTCTAGTTTTATTTCTAGCGCAAAAAACAAAAACCGCAGAGGTGATCAAATACCACCAAAATAAAGCTCTAAAAAAGAAGGCCCTTTTGTTTGGAAGCCACGTCGCACGACCGCGCAATTGTCAGTTAAAGCGACGCAGTGCGAAATCTGCCTAGTAACAGCAATATACGAGTAAAAAAAAAAAATTTTAAGACTTTTTTTTTTTTTTTCATTAAAGGCAAGCTGTTAATAATAAGTTTGCTTTTAGGGTGGAGCTCCGCTTTAAATGGACTGCAGTGTAAATCTGCAAAATGCAAAAAGCACTAAAAATGCATAGGTGTGAATCCAGCCTAAGACCCCAAAAACCCTCCTCTGCATTTAAAAGTGTTTAAAATACAAAGACCAGCATTTTTAAAACTGGCGCCTTTATGATGCTAGAAATCATGGTTAATAGATGCAAGACGATTCAGGCTTTGTTCGGGACTTCGGCCAGCCGGAGGATGGCCGCTTGGGTCTCCCAGTTGAACAGGAGACCGGGGCGGAGCAGCAGAAGAAGGTGGGGGAACGCCCCCCCTGCTACTTGTAATAACACCTGAGAGGATTTAGGGTTAGACAGTCACCCCGGTACAACCCCTTGAAGAATAAATCGGTAAGTTTGTGACTGATACCAATTCTTCAAAAAAGGGAATATCTGCCCCCGATATTCGGACAACCCCTAACTCAAACATGGCCTAGTTTGGCCCAAAGCTCGCCAGTTTTAGTTTAACCCATCCCAGGTCCATAGATCAGCACTAATTCATCACTTAGGCCCCTTTCACACTGGGGTGTTATTCAAGCGTTTTTCAGGCGCTTTGTCATCAGGCTGCATTCACACCTGATTGTAGCTTATTTGGTAGTTTTTTCAGGCGTTTTTTCCCAGCGTTTTGTCGCGCGTATTCATGTGTATTTGCGCGTTTGCATACAGCGTCGTCCGACGTTTTTTATTTTAGCGAATAGGAAAAATGATCATCTTTTCATCACTTGTTGCTATGTTGGTAGATATTTTTTATCTTCTGCCTGGGTGAAATGTTCTATTGATTAAGCGACAAAACGCCCGTAGCAAACGCCCATTGTCGCGCTAGTCCCTTGAATCGAGCGTTTCCATTACTTTCTATGGGAAATACAAAGCCTGTAAAGCGCCTGAAAGAAGCTGCTTGCAGGACTTTTTTTCACGCCCTGCCAGCGCAGCGCCTCAGTGTGAAAGCACTCGGGGCTTTCACATTGGGATTGCAGATGCAGCTTCTTTCAAGTGCTTTACAGGCGCTTTTTTTTAACGCCAAGTCCCCTTTCACACTGGGGCGTTTTTCAGGCACCTTAGTGTGAAAGCACTCTGGCTTTCACATTGGGATTGCAGATGCAGCTTCTTTCAGTCTTTTTTTTTTTTTTTTTTTAACGCTAAAGTGCCTGAAAAACGCCCGAGTGTGAAAAGGGTCTTAGTGACCACTAACAACTCAGACTCAACTCAGGTACTGTGCAGTAAAATGAATGGGCTGGACTTACATTCACCTCCGGACTCTGAATCATAATTCAAGCCTCCGTTTTTCTTAGGATTAAAAAAGCTGTTGGAAACCTAAAAAGAATAAAAACAAAAAATGGCTGTGAATTAGTACCCCCAAAACCGCACAGATGTCTCTGAAATCGCCCCTCGAAGTCGGGGACTGATCTCGCACAATTTCATTCCCGCAGTCACTGGGAACCCGCGCTGAATGTATGAAAGACTTACATTTATCTGTTTCCTTCCATGGCTCTTCTCAACGATCTCAACAGCAGTCAGCAGTTTTCTGAAGTCAGAAGGGGTTTTTACCCTGAAATTGCGGTCGATTCCCATGGTAGGAAAATTCTTACTCTGAAATGCAACAAAAACGGTTTACTTTAAGATTTTTTTATTTTTTTTATATTATTATTTCACATTTGTATACAGATGTATACAAGCTGAACATTGGTACAACAGAAGCGGAGTTTTGTGTTACAATATGGGAGTAACTCCAAATAGTTTAAAAAGGGGTTGTAAAGGTAATTTTTTTCCCCTAAATATCTTCCTTTACCTTAGTGCAGTCCTCCTTCACTTACCTCATCCTTCCATTTTGCTTTTAAATGTCCTTATTTCTTCTGAGAAATCCTCACTTCCTGTTCTTCTGTCTGTAACTCCACACAGTAATGCAAGGCTTTCTCCCTGGTGTGGAGTGTCGTGCTCGCCCCCTCCCCTGGACTACAGGAGAGTCAGGACACCTACCAACACACAGCTCCTTTCTCTATCTGCAACGTAGAGAGCGTCCTGACTCTCCTGCAGTCCAAGGTAGGGGGCGAGCACGGCACTCCACACCAGGGAGAAAGCCTTGCATTACTGTGTGGAGTTACAGACAGAAGAACAGGAAGTGAGGATTTCTCAGAAGAAATAAGGACATTTAAAAGCAAAATGGAAGGATGAGGTAAGTGAAGGAGGACTGCACTAAGGTAAAGGAAGCTATTAAGGGAAACATTCATTTTTTTACCTTTACAACCCCTTTAACCACTTAAGCCCCGGACCTTTAGGCAGGTAAAGGACCCGGCCAGGTTTTTTGCGATTCAGCACTGCGTCGCTTTAACTGACAATTGCGCGGTCGTGCGGCGTGGCTCCCAAACAAAATTGGCGGCCTTTTTCCCCCACAAATAGAGCTTTCTTTTGGTGGTATTTGATCACCTCTGCGGTTTTTAAATTTTTTTGCGCTATAAACAAAAATAGAGCGACAATTTTTAAAAAAAATTCAATATTTTTTGCTATAATAAATACCCCCCAAAAACATATATATAAAAATAAAAATTTCCTCAGTTTAGGCCGATACGTATTCTTCTACCTATTTTTGGTAAAAAAAATAAAAATAAGCGTTTATCGATTGGTTTGTGCAAAAATGTATAGCGGTTACAAAATAGGGAATAGTTTTATTGCATTTTTATTATTTTTATTTTTTTTACCACTAATGGCGGCGACCAGCGATTTTTCTTGTGACTGCAACATTATGGCAGACACATAGGACAATTTTGACACATTTTTGGGACCATTGTCATTTTCACAGCAAAAAATGCATTGTTTACTGTGAAAATTACAATTGCAGTTTGGGAGTTAAGCCCTAGGGGGCGCTGAAGGGGTCAAGTGTGACCTCATCTGCATTTCTAACTGTAGGTGGACGGGGCTGGACGTCATTGATCGTGTTTCCCTATAACAGGGAACACACAATCAATGACTGTGCCACAGTGAAGAACGGGGAAGCTGTTCTTTAGCTCCGTGGACCGATCGCAGGACTCCAGCGGCGATCAGGTCCGCGGAGCTTCGGACCGGGTCGCGGGCGCGCGTTTGCGACCCACGGCTGGGCACTTAAAGAGGACGTACAGGTACGTGCTTGTGCCCAGCCGTGCCATTCTGCCGACGTAAATGTGCAGGAGGCGGTCCTTAAGTGGTTAAGATATTTTTTATTCCCCATCAGATATCACAGTGCTTCGAAAAAATTGATTTAAATGCAGAGACAGTTGAAGTGCAATTTTCTATTAGGAGATGCAATTTTTACAGATAGCAAATCCAAAAATCTGGATAAACGTTGCGTTTTAGATGCACTTTAGTGTATAACTCCAACTTTTATTCCTTACCCCCTCTTGTAAAGCGAGAAAAAAACAAATTGCCAAGTTATCAGATTTTCCGACAACAATTGTCTGATGGAAGGGGTTTTGTCGCAAAATCCGACCGTTTGTACGCTCCACTGCACAATTGTTGTCGGATTTTCCGACAACAAAATGTTTTATAGCATGCCTTCAAATTTTCCGACAACAAATGGGTGCCGTCGGATTATCCGATCGTGTGTACACAAGTACGTCGGGAGAAAAAAATCCAAAGTACAAACACGCATGCTCCGAACCAATGCTACCCATAACACAACATTAGCAGAAGTTGCCCAAAGGGTGGCGCTAAAGAGCTGAAAAACCACGTAGTTCCGTGTATGTTGGCCAACACAGTTTTGCAGTCTGTATGCAAAACAAGTTCACGGCTAAACGCCCTTCGCACAAAATTCCATGGATTTGTCTGATGGAAATGCGATCGTCTGTATGAGGCATTACCCTTTCCACAGTGCTGACTGATACCTCTGCCCGTTGAATAGAACTAAGTGAGTAAATTAACGATTCTGTTGTTTTTCTCCCACCTTTCTCTGTGTGTTTTTATGAAAATGCTCAATGTGTACCAGCTACCAAAGTTTTGTAAAATGCAGACCTACCAGTCTCCACCCATGCAGACCCGCCAGTCTCCACCCATGCAGACCCGCCAGTCTCCACCCATGCAGACCCGCCAGTCTCCACCCATGCAGACCCGCCAGTCTCCACCCATGCAGACCCGCCAGTCCCCACCCATGCAGACCCGCCAGTCCCCACCAATGCAGACCCGCCAGTCCCCACCAATGCAGACCCGCCAGTCCCCACCAATGCAGACCCGCCAGTCCCCACCAATGCAGCCTCGCCAGTCTCCACCAATGCAGCCTCGCCAGTGTCCATCATGCTGCCTACACGTGACCATCATGTTGTCTACCTGTGTCCATAATGCAGGGGAACAGAAGAGAGGAAGAGCATTAGCCAGCCGGATGATAAGAGCGCAGTGGGACAGCTTTGATTTAAACCGCTGTGTGTGCCCGCCGCTCGACGACACAATATAGCCCCGTCCCCTGGCCGGGGACTTTTGATTCATGTCTTGGACAGATGATCTGTCTGTCATATTCCCCGGGACAAGGGGGCGGGGCTGTGTGTGACAGCGAGTGCGGGGAACATTCGGCTATTGCAAAGAAAGACGCTAGTGATGTCCCCCGCGCTCTGAATCATACAGCCGGCTCTCTTCCCCTATACAATCGCTGGGAGAAGGACTCCCATACAACCCGCCGGCTGGCAGTGCTCGTCCCCCCCCTCTCTCCCAGGCAACCCTTCCTCGCCAAACCTCAAAATCTACAGTGAGGAAAATAAGTATTTGAACACCCTGCTATTTTGCAAGTTCTCCCACTTGGAAATCATGGAGGGGTCTGAAATTGTCATCGTAGGTGCATGTCCACTGTGAGAGACATAATCAAAAAAAAAATTCCAGAAATCACAATTTATGATTTTTTAACTATTTATTTGTATGATACAGCTGCAAATAAGTATTTGAACACCTGTTTATCACCTAGAATTCTGACCCTCAAAGACCTGTTAGTCTGCCTTTAAAATGTCCACCTCCACTCCATTTATTATCCTAAATTAGATGCACCTGTTTGAGGTCATTAGCTGCATAAAGACACCTGTCCACCCCATACAATCAGTAAGAATCCAACTACTAACATGGCCAAGACCAAAGAGCTGTCCAAAGACACTAGAGACAAAATTGTACACCTCCACAAGGCTGGAAAGGGCTACGGGGAAATTGCCAAGCAGCTTGGTGAAAAAGGGTCCACTGTTGGAGCAATCATTAGAAAATGGAAGAAGCTAAACATGACTGTCAATCTCCCTCGGACTGGGGCTCCATGCAAAATCTCACCTTGTGGGGTCTCAATGATCCTAAGAAAGGTGAGAAATCAGCCCAGGACTACACGGGAGGAGCTGGTCAATGACCTGAAAAGAGCTGGGACCACTGTTTCCAAGGTTACTGTTGGTAATACACTAAGACGTCATGGTTTGAAATCATGCATGGCACGGAAGGTTCCCCATGCTTAAACCAGCACATGTCAAGGCCCGTCTTAAGTTTGCCAATGACCATTTGGATGATCCAGAGGAGTCATGGGAGAAAGTCATGTGGTCAGATGAGACCAAAATAGAACTTTTTGGTCATAATTCCACTAACCGTGTTTGGAGGAAGAAGAATGATGAGTACCATCCCAAGAACACCATCCCTACTGTGAAGCATGGGGGTGGTAGCATCATGCTTTGGTGGTGTTTTTCTGCACATGGGACAGGGCGACTGCACTGTATTAAGGAGAGGATGACCGGGGCCATGTATTGCAAGATTTTGGGCAACAACCTCCTTCCCTCAGTTAGAGCTTTGAAGATGGGTCGAGGCTGGGTCTTCCAACATGACAATGACCCGAAGCACACAGCCAGGATAATCAAGGAGTGGCTCTGTAAGAAGCATATCAAGGTTCTGGCGTGGCCTAGCCAGTCTCCAGACCTAAACCCAATAGAGAATCTTTGGAGGGAGCTCAAACTCCGTGTTTCTCAGCGAGAGCCCAGAAACCTGACTGATCTAGAGAAGATCTGTGTGGAGGAGTGGGCCAAAATCCCTCCTCCAGTGTGTGCAAACCTGGTGAAAAACTACAAGAAACGTTTGACCTCTGTAATTGCAAACAAAGGCTAATGTACCAAATATTAACATTGATTTTCTCAGGTGTTCAAATACTTATTTGCAGCTGTATCATACAAATAAATAGTTAAAAAAATCATACATTGTGATTTCTCGATTTTTTTTTTGATTATGTCTCTCACAGTGGACATGCACCTACGATAACAATTTCAGACCCCTCCATGATTTCCAAGTGGGAGAACTTGCAAAATAGCAGGGTGTTCAAATACTTATTTTCATCAGTGCATTTGGGTGTTCCAAGTAATTTTCTAGCAAAAAACATGGATTTCAACTTGTAAACACCAAATGTCAGAAATAGGCTTAGTCATGAAAGGGTTAAACAGTTAGTCCAACTCAAATCGGACAGAGCCAGACTATAGGCAGGCAGCTTTTTCTCCGTCGTCTCTATATACAGCCCATAGTGCTTTACCATTTTTATGTATTACAGGTTTATTTTTAAAATCAAACATGTTTTAAAAATAGTTTGACACGAATCCACCACCCGTTTCCCTTCAACTTATAATTTGAGTTCCATGATTCGGCTAAGGCTGTGTGAAGATACATTAGGTACTTACCATGTACACACATCTGTGCTTAATCCCCGCAATATGATAGAAAACGGTGTCGAGCTTAAAAACGCAATCACACAGTATGCATACGTAAGGTATAATCCCTCTTTTATCTGCAGCGTACTGGTAAATGTATTCAAGGCCTGCAGGAATGGAGAGAAAAAGGCCATTAATATCACAATTCATTAACCACTTGCTGCCCACAATGCTGGCGAGTGACGGCTGTAGGCAAAGCAATGTACCGATATGTCGCTGCGTACTTCCGGGTTTAGGGAGTGTGCGCCCCCTGCCTGGCTCCCGCAGTGAATGGACACAGAGGGAGTCCCGGTCAACGATTCATGGCTGGGACCTGCTGATCGGCTGTGTGCAATCACAGCCCAGAGCCCTGTGTTTGTGAAGGGGGCGGGAGCGGACAGCTCAGTCTATTAGTGGCTAACCAAGAGGCTGAGCCGGGTGCCAGTCCAGGCATGTGGGTGGATCCCGACCACATGGTCGCAAGCCTGGACCGGCTATGTGAACGTCATTCGACAGCGGACTTCAGCCTACTGAAGATGGGTCACAGGAGTGCAGAACGAACTACACGTCAGTGATCGAGAAGAGAGCTCTCAGTGTTAGAGCTGGTGGGGGACAGATGCAGCATGCTGGATCCACCTAGGTAAGTATGATTTAAAAAAAAAAAAAGCAAACCCCATACTTCTCTTTTAAGTGGAGATTATATATATATATATATATATATATATATATATATATATATATATATATATATATACACACACACACACACACACACACACACACACACACACACACACAAGTATATAGCAAAATTCCCTGCTACATAATGGATTTTCTTAACCACTTTCCGACCAGCCGCCGCAGTTTTAAGGCGGCAGGTCGGCTCCCCTGCGCGAGAGCACGTAATATAACATCGGCTCTCGCGCAGGCCACTAGGATCGCCGCCGGGCACACGTGATCGCTCGTTACAGAGCGAGGACCGGGAGCTGTGGGTGTAAACCCACAGCTCCCAGTCCTGTCAGGGGGGGAAATGCCTGACCGTCTGTTCATACAATGTATGAACAGCGATCAGTCATTTCCCCTAGTGTGGCCACCCCCCCTACAGTTAGAACACACCCAGGGAACATACTTAACCCCTTCCCCGCCCCCTAGTGTTAACCCCTTCACTGCCAGTGGCATTTTTATAGTAATCAACTGATCGCTATAAAAATGCCAATGGTCCCAAAAATGTGTCAAAAGTGTCCGAAGTGTCCGCCATAATGTCGCAGTACTGAAAAAAAAACGCTGATCGCCGCCATTACTAGTAAAAAAAAAATATTAAATAAAAATGCCATAAAAATACCCCTTATTTTGTAAACGCTATAACTTTTGCGCAAACCAATCAATAAACGCTTATTGCAATTTTTTTTTTATGAAAAATATGTAGAAGAATACGTATCGGCCTAAACGGAGGAGAAAATTTTTTTTTTAAATGTTTTTGAGGGACATTTATTATAGCAAAAAGTAAAAAATATTCAATTTTTTCAAAATTGTCGCTCTCTTTTTGTTTATAGCGCAAAAAATAAAAACTGCAGAGGTGATCAAATACCACCAAAAGAAAGCTCTATTTATGGGGAAAAAAAGAGGCCAATTTTGTTTGGGAGCTACGCAGTTGTCAGTTAAAGCGACGCAGTGCCGAATCGCAAAAACTGTCCGGGTCTTTTACCTGCCTAAAGATCCGGGTCTTAAGTGGTTACGTGGAGAATATATATATATATATATATATATATATATATATATATATATACACATACATATACACACACACACACACACACACACACACACATGTATATAGCACAATTCCCTGCTACATAATGGATTTTCTTAACAGCAGTTTACAGGTCTATTGTAAGGCATTTGCAGCAGTGTGACCCCCCCTCTTACCAATTAGAGGCTCATTCTGCCCCTCCGATGCTTTTATCTTGTCATCCAGTGTTTTCAAGTTCTTGGTATAAGTATACTGAATACGTTTTAGTCGCTGAAATAAAAAAAAAAAAAAAGGATGGATCACAATATAGATGTATTAAACAGAAAGGATTCTCATACTCCAATGGGGTAAGTTCTGGTCATATGACTGGATAATACACTGCTCAAAAAAAACGAAAGGTCCTCGTCCCCACTTCTGGGCGAAGGCGCAGTGGCGGTTTGGCCCCCCTCCTCTTTCCTCCGCTGCCGGGGCAACTAGAAAGCGCAGGGCGCGCCGCACATGTGCAGTTGGGAACCAGCAGTGAAGCCGAAAGGCTTTGCAACTGGTTTCCCATAGTGGAGATGGCGGCGGCGGCAGCACCCGAGTGCCAACATTGCGGGCTCCCTGGAAAGGTAAGTGTCCATTTGATAAAAGTCAGCCGCTACAAATACAGTAAAAACCTTGGTTTGAGAGCGTTTTGCAAGACAAGAAAAATGTTTTAATATATTTTGCCTTGATATACAAGCAATGTCTTGATATAAGAGTAGACGTCATGTCACAACTGAGTATAAAAAAGAAGAGAGGAGCCTCTAAGTGTAGCAATATGGTTACATTTAATGAAGGTATAACATTTAGCAACTTATTGCTACACGTAGAGCCGGTTCACACACAGGCGGCACGACTTTGGGGGCGACTCGGCAAGGCGATCCCAAGGCGACTTGAGAGGCAACTTGCAAAATCACTTCTGTATTGAAGTCAATGGAAGTCGCCCCCAAAGTCGTACAGGAACCTTTTTCTAAGTCGGAGCGACTTGCGTCGCTCCTATTAGAACAGTTCCATTGACTACTGTGGACTGAGACAGGTCGCCCCTGTGTGAACCGGCTCTTAGAGGTGCCTCTCTTCTCTTTTATACCCTGTAAAAAAAAAAAAATGCTTTGATATACAAGTGCTTTGGATTACAAGCATGTTTCTGGAACGAATTACGCTCGCAAACCAATGTTTTACTGTACTAATAAAAATTGTAGCGGCTGACTTATTTTTATTTTCCCCAGGCTGGAACACCTTTTTAAGGCCTCCTTCCCGCTCCTCTTTGACATTTGCCTTTGTTTTGGAGGGGGTGCACCTAGTTTTGACAGGTACCTGCTGCTACTTCCGTTCACATAGGCGATTTGAGCAAAAGTTTTCCTCCCCCCCCCCTCCCCGCAGTCTTCTGGGACACATCACAGGACTCGGAAGACTGCGGGACTATTCACAATGTGCAGCACAGCTTGCGCATGCGCAATGGGCACCTGGCTGTGAAGCCGCAAGCGGTCAAAGCTGGAAGTCACTACAGTTAAAGAGGAGGCTCGGTTAAAAAAAAAAATAGAAATTTTTGGGACCCATGGTTGGCTTATTTAACTACGATCACTGGAGACGTGAGCTACGGCTATAGTTTCATTTGATTGATTTCTAGGGGCTGGTCGGTTACTCTCTTATCTGTTCCCTCTCTTTTCTTCTCTTCCTTTTCTCCTTTTCTTTTCTATAAGTTTCTGCCTATTTCTTTACACCTCTACCTTTCCTACGGAAGCTTTTTAACGCGGGTCCTCCCGTTTAGATAGTGATGTTGGCAGCAGGATGGATTTGGGGTTCCCAGATCCGGGACCCTTGACCAGCAGGTCATGGGCCTACTAAGGTTGTGTCTTTAACTATTTGAGATGGACCACACTCCGTGTTTTACCCTGGAGTATTTTATTATGTTTTTTTTTTTTTTTTTGCTACGATGATGCTGCCAAACAGTATACGGTGTTATGTATTATGATGGAGACCTTTCAGGTGTTTGTTAACGCTTTCAGAATCTGTGGCGATGCTTCTGTAGTGTTGTAATATTCTTTTCTTTCAATAAAAACTATTGGAAAACAAAACAAAAAAAAAGAAATTAAAAGTCAGCAGCTACTAACACTGTAGCTGCTGACTTTTAATAAGGACACTTACCTGTCCAGGGTGCCCGCGATGACGGCAGCCGAAGCCGAGCAATCGATTGGGTCTCGGCAGCCCCGCCGCCATCCTCGGTGAGTGAATCAGGAAGTGTTGCGGCTTTACCGCCCGATTCCCTACTGCGCATTCGCAAACTGTGCGGCGCTACGTGAATGGGCGATGTCTCCTGTGACACACACAAGGTCCCAGAAGACACAGCTCCCCC
This sequence comes from Rana temporaria, assembly GCF_905171775.1. Taxonomy (NCBI): domain Eukaryota; kingdom Metazoa; phylum Chordata; class Amphibia; order Anura; family Ranidae; genus Rana; species Rana temporaria. The sequence goes on from NC_053501.1 coordinate 105,038,034, forward strand.
ATTCCCCAGCGCGAAGAGGAGAAGAAAGAAGACGGACCGCAGATCAGGAAGTGGCAGATTAGGACGACCTTCCTAGCAACGAGCACTTCTGGTATGTATAAAAAAAAATCAAAAAAATTGCAGCATTTTGGATTTTTTTTTTTCAGGGTGGAGCTCTGCTTTAAGATGCTGCCACTGAGCACCAAACACGGTCCCCGACGCCTCCATAGTTGGGTGGAGCACAGCACTGGATCCTGGTACAGGCGAGGGCCCGATGATGAGTTTTAGTAGCTGCTGACTTCTAATTTTCAGAAAACCGACTGGAGCTCCTCTTTAATGCATTAAGGTAAAAACCACTTTAACCCCCTTCCCAACCAGCCGCCATACCGACCCAATAACCCACCTTCATGTATTTGTGAAGAGTGCCGGAATAATGCAGAACCATTTCTTTTTCGTTGAGGCTAACTGTATTGCACAGCTGTAAAAATAAAAAAGGTATAACATGAACAAAACAAAAAAAAAATCATCATACACAAACCACACTCGGCTTTCAAAAGGAAAACACATTCTTGAATAAAAAGTCCCTTTTCAAAACCTCCATTTTTTTTATTTATTTTTTGTTGCAGGCATATGCTGTATAATAATAATAATAATAATAATAATAATAAGTACATAATACATATAGGTACAACATAATAGTACATGAGATTATTGGCTGACAAACTGTACTTGTACTTCTAAAACGTGCAAAAGTCCGCCGTGAGTCCGACAGAAAGAAAGAGAACAAGTTCTCCAAGGTCGTCGGACTTCCGAAAAAAAAAGTCTGATGGGGGCTACACACGGCCGGACCTTCCGAGAAAAAAAGCCTGTCTGACTTTTTTTCTCGGAAAGACCGTTGTGTGTACGAGGCATTAGGCACATAATGGGGGGGGGGGGGGGGGCCTAACCTTCCAGTTCTCATTTTTCAGGGTAAAATTAAAAAGCAGTTAGAGTGGAACTTCACCCCAAAAGGGTTAGTCCCGCTTTTACTCCTCTACCATATTTGGAATGTTTTTTTTGTTTGTTTGTTTTTTGAATGTGATACCCGATTTTGACAGGAACCTGCTCCCACTTCCTTGGCGATCCGATCCCCCCCCCCTCCCCCCAACTCTTTGAACATGTACCAGGAGATCGCTGGACCAAAAAGGGTGCAGGAGGGGTCACAGTTGGCTGCCCACAGTTAAAAGTTGCCGGCGCTTGGACCCGAGGACGGACAAAGAGCCGGGTCGGGAGAGCACATCACTGGATTCTGGGACAGGCAAGTGCATGTGTGTGTTTTTTAAAAGTCAGCAGCTACAGGAATTGTAGCTGCTGATTTGAAATGTTTGTCAATGTCAGTGCCCATCCATGAGTACCAGCTATCCATCAGTACCCATCCATCAGTACCAGCTATCCGTCAGTGCCACTGCCAGCCTATCAGTGCCACTGCCAGCCTATCAGTGCCACTGCCACATATCAGTGCCTGCCACATATCAGTACCATCTTTCAGTGCATGCCATCAGTGCGTGCCACCAATCAGTGCCCATCCATCACTGCCACCTTTTAGTGCCCATCAACCAGTGCGTCACATGACATTAAAAAAAAGTATCGGTAATCAGTATCGGCGAGTACTTGAAAAAAGTATCGGTACTTGTACTCTGTTTTAAAAAAGTGGCATCGGGACAATCCTACTTGCAACCTTTCCTCATAACTATTATCCTCCAGACCCTTTATTTGTTTTGTTGCCCTTCTTTGCACTCGCTCCATTTCCAACACATCCTTCCTGAGGACTGATGTACTTTCTATTCTTTTTTAAACTGGCGCCTTTAAGATGCCAGTAATCCGGGATGTGATGTCATGACATCGCTTCCGGGTTACTAGATCTGAGATCCAAACAAAGCATTGGCTTTGTTCGGGTCTTCGGCAAGCTGGAGCCTCCCGGTGGGACGGGAGAGCCGGGTTGAGTGGCGGTGGTAGGTAGGGGTGCAACGGATCATCACACGACACCATCCGTGGATTGAGCCCATAGGAAAGGCCACGGCTTCGGCCTAGCTCCGGAGTGGTGGCCATCTTGGTACACCTGGTGGCAGCCTAGGTGAGCTTCCCAGAGTGGCGCTGACAGGGGAGATGTGGACATTACAGTGGGGGGAGATGTCTGTGGATATTACAGTGGGGGGAGATGTCTGTGGATATTACAGTGGGGGGAGATGTCTGTGGATATTACAGTGGGGGGAGATGTCTGTGGATATTACAGTGGGGGGAGATGTCTGTGGATATTACAGTGGGGGGAGATGTCTGTGGATATTACAGTGGGGGGGAGATGTCTGTGGATATTACAGTGGGGGGGGGGGGGAGATGTCTGTGGATATTACAGTGGGGGGGGAGATGTCTGTGGATATTACAGTGAGGGAGATGTCTGTGGATATTACAGTGGGGGAGATGTCTGTGGATATTACAGTGGGGGGAGATGTCTGTGGATATTACAGTGGGGGAGATGTCTGTGGATATTACAGTGGGGGAGATGTCTGTGGATATTACAGTGGGGGGAGATGTCTGTGGATATTACAGTGGGGGGAGATGTCTGTGGATATTACAGTGGGGGGGGGAGATGTCTGTGGACATTACAGTGGGGGGAGATGTCTGTGGACATTACAGTGGGGGGAGATGTCTGTGGACATTACAGTGGGGGGAGATGTCTGTGGACATTACAGTGGGGGGAGATGTCTGTGGATATTACAGTGGGGGGAGATGTCTGTGGATATTACAGTGGGGGGGAGGTGATTGTGGATATTACAGTGGAGGGAGATGTCTGTGGATTTTACAGTGGGGGAGATGTCTGTGGATATTACAGTGGGGGAGATGTCTGTGGATATTACAGTGGGGGGAGATGTCTGTGGATATTACAGTGGGGGGAGATGTCTGTGGATATTACAGTGGGGGGGAGGTGATTGTGGATATTACAGTGGGGGAGATGTCTGTGGATATTACAGTGGGGGGAGATGTCTGTGGATATTACAGTGGGGGGAGATGTCTGTGGATATTACAGTGGGGGAAATGTCTGTGGATATTACAGTGGGGGGAGATGTCTGTGGATATTACAGTGGGGGGAGATGTCTGTGGATAATACAATGGGGGGAGATGTCTGTGGACATTACAGTGGGGGAGATGTCTGCGGATATTACAGTGGGGGGAGATGTCTGTGGATAATACAATGGGGGGAGATGTCTGTGGACATTACAGTGGGGGGAGATGTCTGTGGATATTACAGTGGGGGAGATGTCTGTGGATATTACAGTGGGGGAGATGTCTGTGGATATTACAGTGGGGGAGATGTCTGTGGATATTACAGTGGGGGAAATGTCTGCGGATATTACAGTGGGGGAGATGTCTGTGGATATTACAGTGGGGGAGATGTCTGTGGATATTACAGTGGGGGAGATGTCTGTGGATATTACAGTGGGGGGGAGGTGATTTTGGATATTACAGTGGGGGGGAGGTGATTGTGGATATTACAGTGGGGGGGAGATGTCTGTGGATTTTACAGTGGGGGGGAGATGTCTGTGGATTTTACAGTGGGGGGAGATGTCTGTGGATTTTACAGTGGGGGAGATGTCTGTGGATATTACAGTGGGGGAGATGTCTGTGGATATTACAGTGGGGGGAGATGTCTGTGGATATTACAGTGGGGGGAGATGTCTGTGGATATTACAGTGGGGGGGAGGTGATTGTGGATATTACAGTGGGGGAGATGTCTGTGGATATTACAGTGGGGGGAGATGTCTGTGGATATTACAGTGGGGGGAGATGTCTGTGGATATTACAGTGGGGGGAGATGTCTGTGGATATTACAGTGGGGGGAGATGTCTGTGGATATTACAGTGGGGGGAGATGTCTGTGGATATTACAGTGGGGGAAATGTCTGTGGATATTACAGTGGGGGGAGATGTCTGTGGATATTACAGTGGGGGGAGATGTCTGTGGATAATACAATGGGGGGAGATGTCTGTGGACATTACAGTGGGGGAGATGTCTGCGGATATTACAGTGGGGGGAGATGTCTGTGGATAATACAATGGGGGGAGATGTCTGTGGACATTACAGTGGGGGGAGATGTCTGTGGATATTACAGTGGGGGAGATGTCTGTGGATATTACAGTGGGGGAAATGTCTGTGGATATTACAGTGGGGGAGATGTCTGTGGATATTACAGTGGGGGAAATGTCTGCGGATATTACAGTGGGGGAGATGTCTGTGGATATTACAGTGGGGGGGGGGGAAATGTCTGTGGATATTACAGTGGGGGAGATGTCTGTGGATATTACAGTGGGGGGGAGGTGATTTTGGATATTACAGTGTGGGGGAGGTGATTGTGGATATTACAGTGGGGGGGAGATGTCTGTGGATTTTACAGTGGGGGGGAGATGTCTGTGGATTTTACAGTGGGGGGGAGATGTCTGTGGATTTTACAGTGGGGGGAGATGTCTGTGGATTTTACAGTGGGGGGGAGATGTCTGTGGATTTTACAGTGGGGGGAGATGTCTGTGGATTTTACAGTGGGGACCATATATGGTGGTGATCCGAAAAATTATCGATCCGTGGCTCTGATCACAAGGACAATCAGAACCATGAGTTTTTTGATCCGCTGCTTATAATAATAGTCGAGCGGCTGCATCACCTCGGTAAAACCCCTTATCCAATATCGGTGATCTCCGTTACGTTTGTGACCGACACTTCCATAAAAATTAATATCAGCCGCACCAATAATCGCTCGATCCCTATTTATATATATAATTTGGTATATTGAGCCCTGCGGACAGTCTGTGACCATGAGATACTCACAGGACATATCCGCCTCATTTTTGTTCTTTTCTTGTTCTTCCCTCCACGAGAGTGCCGGGCCTCCATGATGGTTTTCAACTGCTAAGGACAAGGAAAAACAAAAGACGACACCATTAGCTGCACAGTAGGTATAGTTGTATTTACTTGTTGCAGGAAGTGGATATAACCCAAAGAACAGGAGATCCCAAATCATTTGGTTACAATCATCTAGCAAGTACATACTTCTCTAACCACTTAAGGACCGCCCACTGTAGATATACGTCGGCAGAATGGCACGGACAGGCATAATCACGTACCTGTACGTGGCCCTTTAAATGCCTGCCGTGTGGTCGCGACCCTGCCGCCTTTCCCCGTGAGTCGGACCGCGGGTCCCGCAGACTCGATCACCGCGGGGGTCCCGTTTTTTACGGAGGTATAGAGCGGGGAGATGCTTGTGTAAACTCCCCGCTCTGACTAGTGAGAATGACACTGATCTCGGCTCTGTGTACTCGGAGCGGAGATCAGTGTCATGTGACACAGAGCCCATCCCCCCCTACAGTTAGAAACACAAGGCAGTGAACACTTAACCCCTACAGCGCCACCTAGTGGTTAATCCCTTCACTGCTAGTGTAATTTTCACAGTAATCATTGCATTTTTATAGCAAAAATGTGTCAAAAGTGTCCGCCATAATGTCGCAGTCACGAAAAAAATAAATAAATTAATTAATTAATTAAAAAATCGATGATCGCCACCATTACTAGTAAAAAAATAAATTAAAAAAATAATAAAAATGCCCTAAAACTATCCCCTATTTTGTAGGCGCTATAACTTTTGCGAAAAAAGTGAATTCAGCGCCAAAAATATAAAAATAAATTACTAAATTATATAAAGCTAGACAATGCTGATTGTAATGAGTGAAAATGGAAAATAGAGGGCGCTAGACCACCCAGTTATAAATCAATTAATCATTGGTACAGTGATCATAATAAAAACTAGACAATATAAATGAATGGGACTTGATGTCATCGAATGGTTCATGACATAGAGACACTATATATTTGTAATATTTATATTGTCTAGTTTTTATTATGATCACTGTACCAATGATTAATTGATTTATCACTGGGTGGTCTAGCGCCCTCTATTTTCCATTTTCGCTATAACTTTTGCGCAAACCAATCGATAAACGCTTATTGCGATTTTTTTTTACCAAAAATAGGTATTAGAATACGTATCGGCCTAAACTGAGGGAAAAAAAATGTTTTATATATTTTTGGGGGATATTTATTATAGCAAAAAGTAAAAAATATTGTTTTTTTTTTCAAAATTGTCGCACAATTTTTGTTTATAGCGCAAAAAATAAAAACCGTAGAGGTGATCAAATACCACCAAAAGAAAGCTCTATTTGTGGGGAAAAAAGGACGTAAATTTTGTTTGGGAGCCACATCGCACGACCGCGCAATTGTCAGTTAAAGCGGCGCAGTGCCGAATCGCAAAAAGTGGCCTGGTCTTTGACCACCCAAATGGTTGGGGCGGAAGTGGTTAAAGACAAAAGGTTAAGCCTCGTTCACAACATCGGACTTTCCGTGGACACAGCGTAGGACTTGTCTTCCACACAAAACGGCAAAGAATTGTCGGCAAACATGAAACTATGTGTTTTTTCAGCTCTTAACCGCTTAAGGACTGCCTCCTGCACATTTACGTCGGCAGAATGGCATGGCTGGGCACAATGCACGCGACCCGGTCCGAAGCTCCGTGACCACGGGACCCGATCGCCGATGGAGTCCCGCGATTGGTCCCCGGAGCTGAAGAACGGGGAGAGCTGCGTGTAAACACACCTTCCCCGTTCTTCACTGTGGCGCCGTGATCGATCGTGTGATCCCTTTTATAGGGATACACAATCGATGACATCACACCTACAGCCACACCCCCCTACAGTTAGAAACAGACATGAGGTCACACATAACCCCTTCAGCGCCCCCTTGTGGTTAACTCCCAAACTGCAATTATCATTTTCACAGTAATCAGTGCATTTTTAATGCATTTTTTGCTGTGAAAATGACAATGGTCCCAAAAGTGTGTCAAAATTGTCCGATGTGTCCGCCATAATGTCGCAGTCACGAAAAAAAATAAAAATCGCTGATCGCCGCCATTAGTAGTAAAAAAAAAAAAAATTATAAAAATGCAATAAAACTATCCCCTATTTTGTAAATGCTATAAATTTTGCGCAAACCAATCGATAAACGCTTATTGCGATTTTTTTTTACCAAAAATATGTAGAAGAATACGTATCGGCCTAAACTGAGGGAAAAAAAATGTTTTATATATTTTTGGGGGATATTTATTATAGCAAAAAGTAAAAAATATTGAATTTTTTTTTCAAAATTGTCGCTCTATTTTTGTTTATAGCGCAAAAAATATAAACCGCAGAGGTGATCAAAAATCGCAATAAGCGTTTATCGATTGGTTTGCGCAAAATTTATAGCGTTTACAAAATAGGGGATATTTTTATTGCATTTTTATAAATTTTTTTTTTTTTACTACCAATGGCGGCGATCAGCGATTTTTTTCGTGACTGCGACATTATGGCGGACACTTCGGACAATTTTGACACATTTTTGGGACAATTGTCATTTTCACAGCAAAAAATGCATTTAAATTGCATTCTTTATTGTGAAAATGACAGTTGCAGTTTGGGAGTTAACCACAGGGGGCGCTGTAGGAGTTAGGGTTCACCTAGTGTGTGTTTACAACTGTAGGGGGGTGTGGCTGTAGGACTGACGTCATCGATCGAGTCTCCCTATAAAAGGGATCACTCGATCGATGCGCCGCCACAGTGAAGCCGTGTTTACATACGGCTCTCCCCGTTCTTCAGCTCCGGGGAGCGATCGCGACGGAGCGGCTATAAACGAATAGCCGCGCTGTTGTCCCGGATCGCTCCCCGAGGTAAGCCGTCCCCGATCGAACCCCCCACCCGCTAGAAGGCGAGGACATATATATATATATATATATATATATACGCCCATCTGCCTGTCCGTGCCATTTTGCGGACGTAAATAGTGGTGCGGCGGGCGTTAAGTGGTTAAATCATGGACGCTCGCAGCACGGAGACTGTCCCCGGCGTATAAGACGACCCCCGACCTTGGATGCATTTTTTTTTGCATCCAGAAAGTCGTCTTATACGCCAGAAAATACGGTCTTTTTCCAGTAATCTCAGAGCATACAGCTCAATCCAATGGTAATCCGTATAGGTCAGAATAACAGTTCACATAATACTCATCTCAGGTGAGATTTTATAGATTGCATATTCCAAAACTGCTGGGACGTGTAAGCTTCACACTGCTGTGCCCCCCCCCCCCCCTTAAAGTGGAGTTCCACCCATAAATATAACATTACATCAGTAGTTTTAAAAAAAATGTCATTAGTCCTTTACGGGAAAAAAAATATTTTTTAGATGCCTTCAAAGTGTTGTTGCTAGGCAGAATAGTTAATCTTCCCACTTCCTGCACCTAGGTGCTTAATGCACCGCACAGACTCCTGGGAATGTAGTGGGTGTAACTTTCCAGGAGTCTGTGCAATCCCCAGTCTCAAAGAATCATGTGACTTGGACAGCACAGGTGCTGAAACCTGATCTGACACTGCTTGTGCAGCACTGAGCATGTGCGAGATCTGCAAGGCTGAAATCCAGGAAGTCATACAGTCTGGCTTCATGATGCCCACACTTAAGATGGCCCCAGTCAATTTCTATTTTATAAAGTGTCTAAATGCTGTAACAACCTAACAAAACGGACCTTAGTTTACAGACTAACTTTACTAGAATACATTAAGCTTGTGTATTACAGGGGTATTTATATTTAAAAAGTGAAATTGTGGCCGCAACTCCGCTTTAAGATGTTGTACTCACCTGATAACGGACGTTTGTCACGTTTGTCATCGTTGCGTGTACTCAGCCTCAGCCGTTCTCCTCCAGATAGTGGATATTTTACCAGCGTTGGGACGATCCTATTAGTATACCAAGCCTCGGCCGCTCTTCTCCTGGCGCGTGTAGGCGATATTCTTTGGATATATGGGTGCGGTACAGCGGACATGCACTGAAGCAAAGGAGACTGCATATGGTGTAAAACTCTTTATTGGAACAATAATACCCTTGCTACCCACATACGCTTACACGGCTAAAGATAAAAAGAAGCTTAACCACTTAAGCCCCGAGCCTGTTTTTCAGATTCGGTGTTCACGAGACTAAAACATATTTTTTTTGCTAGAAAATTACTTAAAACCCCCAAACATTATATATATATATATATATTTTTTTTTTTCTAACACCCTAGAGAATAAAATGGCTTTCATTGCAATACTTTTTGTCACACCGTATTTGCGCAGCGGTCTTACAAGCGCACTTTTTTTTTTGGAAAAAAATTCACTTTTTTAAATTAAAAAAATAAGACAACAATAAATTTGGCCCAATTTTTTTATATATTGTGAAAGATAATGTTACGCCGAGTAAAATGATACCCAACATGTCACGCTTAAAAATTGCGCCCGCTCGTGGCATGGCGTCAAACTTTTACCGTTAAAAATCTCGATAGGCAACGTTTAAATAATTCTACAGGTTGCATTTTTTCAGTTACAGAGTAGGCCTAGGGCTAGAATTATTGCTCTCGCTCTAACGATCGCGGCGATACCTCACTTGTGAGGTTTGAACACCGTTTTCATATGCGGGCGCTACTCACGTATACGTTCGCTTCTACGCGCGAGCTCGACGGGGCGCTTTAAAAAAAATTTAGGGGGGGTTTTCGCATTTATTTTTATTTATTTTACAATTTTTAACACTGAAATTAAAAAAAAAAAAAAAATTATCACTTTTATTCCTATTACAAGGAATGTAAACATCCCTTGTAATAGAAAAAAGCATGACAGGTCCTCTTAAATATGAGATCTGGGGTCAAAAAGACCTCACATCTCATATTTAGGCTTAAATGCAAAAAAAAAATGAAAATGTCATTTTTTCAAATGACAAAAAAAAAAAAATGTTGCTTTAAGACGGGCGGGACTGACGTTTTGACGTCACTTCCGCCCAGCAGAGCTATGGGGGACGGGCGAAGGAGATTTTTCCTTCACTCGCAACCCCGCACAGCTGCCGAACGGTCCCGATCTCCTCCGCCGCTACCGACGGCTACGGTAAGCGGCGGGAGGGGGGGGGCCCCTCTCCCGCCACCGATAACGGCGATCTCGCGGCGAATACGCCGCGGAGACCGCCGTTATCGTGTACCGGACCGCCCACTGAAGAGATGAATATCTCGTTTGTGGCAGCAGCTGCTGCCGTTACCGAGATATTCATCTTTAAAGTGATGACGTATAACGACGGTGGGCGGTCGGCAAGTAGTTAAAAGATAAAAAGATGCAAGAGAACAGTCGTGTAGCCCCGCCCTGACGCGTTTCGTGATTGGCTTACGTCTTCAGAGGACCAAAGAGTAGACCCAAGACCGGCCATAGATGGCTCCAGTCCTTTCTGATGAACCGCCCGAGACTCGAACCGTGTTTGGGCAGGCTCAATGTACCCAAGATGACAGATCGATCAACTTGGGTGCAACCAGCTTGCCACATCGAGGCTATAGGCGGTAGCAATAGTCACAGTCTTCTCCCGGAGGGAGAATACAATGTTTGGGTGAGTAGGAGGGATTCCCCTGTCAGCACCATCTGTGTTGATGGGGGAACTGTGCACATTTCTTTCCTGCAACCAACAGCCTTATCATTATTTCCAACCCAACTCCCATCACTACCCGTATACTAGAAGGACCTCTACCAGTACCACTGTCACCCTTACCACCCGTATCATTACAACCCCAACCTCCATCACTAACAGCTCTACCTCCAACACTGCAACCTCTATTACTAATACCCCAATCACTACACCTTCTTCCACCTCTAACCCCCCCCCCCCCCCACTACCACCACAAGGCCTTTCACCCCTAACCATTACAATCTTACTTCCTAGTATTATGACCCCCCTACTACTATTTCCACCCCCATCCTTATTACTACCTCTTCTACCATTTTGACCCTAACCGCCATCACTACTACCCCTATTTACTACCACTACTCCTTCCACCCCTACTCCCCCCCCCCCCCCATCACTACAACCACTAACAGCCTTATCACCATTTCCAACCCTAACGCCATCACTATACCATAATGACCTCTCCCAGTATCACCCTTACAGTCCCTATCATTACAACCCCAACCTCCATCACTATCAGCTCTACCACCAACACTACAACCTCTATTACTAAAACCTCAATCACTACTCCTCCCACCATCACGACCCTCACCTCTATCACCAATACAATCTTACCCCTATCATTATGACCAGCTTTATTTACACCACCCCTACTACCCCTATGACAACAACTCCAACCTCCATTGCAACCAGCTCAACCCCTATTACTAACACCCCTACCACTACTCTTTCCACCTCCATCACTCCTTCTAGGGTGATACCGATACTAGTATCGGTATTGGGACCGATACTGAGCATTTGCGCGTGTACTTGTACGCGCGCAAATGCTCCCGATGCTTCCCCCCCCCCCCAGAGAGCGGGTGGAAAGGGGGCAGAGAGCGGGCGGAGCAGAGCAGTCCTCGGGAATGGAGGAGAGGAGACCGGCTGCCGCTGCCACCTAGCCCCCAAAGTGAAAGCCAAGCCCCCCCGCCGCTGCCGACATCTAGTTGATTAGCGCTCAGGGAACATAATGGCTTTTATTTGAATAGCTGTGTGTTCCCCCGCCGCGCCTCGTCATGTATAGCCCCTCTCCCTTGTCCGGGCACTTTAATAGACAGATCACCTGTCCCAGGATTGGACGGCTGATCTGTCTATCAAAGTGCTCGAGCAAGGGGGAGTGTCTATACATGACGAGGCGCGGCGGGGAACACACAGCTATTCAAATGAAAGCCATTATGTTCCCTGAGCGCTAATCAACTAGACGGCAGCGGCAGGGGGGCTTTCACTTTGAGGACACAAGGCTGCATTTAGGGACACAAGGCTGCATTTTAAAAAAAAAAAGTATCGGTATCGGCGAGTACATGGAAAAAAGTATCGGTACTTGTACTCAGTCCTACAAAAAGTGGTATCGGGACAACCCTAACTCCTTCCATCCCCATCCTTATCTCTACCATCCACTCCTACCATTATAACCCTAACCTCCAGCACTACTACCCCAACCACTACTCCTTCCATCTCTACCCCCTATTACCACTACTCCTTCCATCTCTACCCCCTATTACCACTACTCCTTCCATCTCTACCCCCTATTACCACTACTCCTTCCATCTCTACCCCCTATTACCATTACTCCTTCCATCTCTACCCCCTATTATTACCACTACTCCTTCCATCTCTACCCCCTATTATTACCATTACTCCTTCCATCTCTACCCCCTATTATTACCATTACTCCTTCCATCACTACCCCCTAATATTACCACTACTCCTTCCATCTCTACCCCCTATTATTACCACTACTCCTTCCATCTCTACCCCCTATTATTACCACTACTCCTTCCATCTCTACCCCCTATTATTACCACTACTCCTTCCATCTCTACCCCCTAGTATTACCATTACTCCTTCCATCTCTACCCCCTATTACCACTACTCCTTCCATCTCTACCCCCTATTACCACTACTCCTTCCATCTCTACCCCCTATTACCATTACTCCTTCCATCTCTACCCCCTATTACCACTACTCCTTCCATCTCTACCCCCTATTATTACCACTACTCCTTCCATCTCTACCCCCTAGTATTACCATTACTCCTTCCATCTCTACCCCCTATTATTACCATTACTCCTTCCATCACTACCCCCTAATATTACCACTACTCCTTCCATCTCTACCCCCTATTATTACCACTACTCCTTCCATCTCTACCCCCTATTATTACCACTACTCCTTCCATCTCTACCCCCTAGTATTACCATTACTCCTTCCATCTCTACCCCCTATTACCACTACTCCTTCCATCTCTACCCCCTATTACCACTACTCCTTCCATCTCTACCCCCTATTACCACTACTCCTTCCATCTCTACCCCCTATTACCATTACTCCTTCCATCTCTACCCCCTATTACCACTACTCCTTCCATCTCTACCCCCTATTATTACCACTACTCCTTCCATCTCTACCCCCTAGTATTACCATTACTCCTTCCATCTCTACCCCCTATTATTACCACTACTCCTTCCATCTCTACCCCCTATTATTACCACTACTCCTTCCATCTCTACCCCCTATTATTACCACTACTCCTTCCATCTCTACCCCCTATTACCACTACTCCTTCCATCTCTACCCCCTATTACCACTACTCCTTCCATCTCTACCCCCTATTATTACCACTACTCCTTCCATCTCTACCCCCTATTACCACTACTCCTTCCATCTCTACCCCCTATTACCACTACTCCTTCCATCTCTACCCCCTATTACCATTACTCCTTCCATCTCTACCCCCTATTATTACCACTACTCCTTCCATCTCTACCCCCTATTATTACCATTACTCCTTCCATCTCTACCCCCTATTATTACCATTACTCCTTCCATCACTACCCCCTAATATTACCACTACTCCTTCCATCTCTACCCCCTATTATTACCACTACTCCTTCCATCTCTACCCCCTATTATTACCACTACTCCTTCCATCTCTACCCCCTAGTATTACCATTACTCCTTCCATCTCTACCCCCTATTACCACTACTCCTTCCATCTCTACCCCCTATTACCACTACTCCTTCCATCTCTACCCCCTATTACCACTACTCCTTCCATCTCTACCCCCTATTACCATTACTCCTTCCATCTCTACCCCCTATTACCACTACTCCTTCCATCTCTACCCCCTATTATTACCACTACTCCTTCCATCTCTACCCCCTAGTATTACCATTACTCCTTCCATCTCTACCCCCTATTATTACCACTACTCCTTCCATCTCTACCCCCTATTATTACCACTACTCCTTCCATCTCTACCCCTATTACCACTACTCCTTCCATCTCTACCCCCTATTACCACTACTCCTTCCATCTCTACCCCCTATTACCATTACTCCTTCCATCTCTACCCCCTATTACCACTACTCCTTCCATCTCTACCCCCTATTACCACTACTCCTTCCATCTCTACCCCCTATTACCATTACTCCTTCCATCTCTACCCCCTATTATTACCATTACTCCTTCCATCTCTACCCCCTATTAATTACCATTACTCCTTCCATCTCTACCCCCTATTATTACCATTACTCCTTCCATCTTTACCCCCTATTATTACCACTACTCCTTCCATCTCTACCCCCTATTACCACTACTCCTTCCATCTCTACCCCCTATTACCACTACTCCTTCCATCTCTACCCCCTATTACCACTACTCCTTCCATCTCTACCCCCTATTATTACCACTACTCCTTCCATCTCTACCCCCTATTAATTACCATTACTCCTGCCATCTCTACCCCCTATTACCATTACTCCTTCCATCTCTACCCCCTATTACCATTACTCCTTCCATCACTACCCCCTATTATTACCACTACTCCTTCCATCTCTACCCCCTATTATTACCACTACTCCTTCCATCTCTACCCCCTAGTATTACCATTACTCCTTCCATCTCTACCCCCTATTACCACTACTCCTTCCATCTCTACCCCCTATTACCACTACTCCTTCCATCTCTACCCCCTATTAATTACCATTACTCCTTCCATCTCTACCCCCTATTATTACCATTACTCCTTCCATCTTTACCCCCTATTATTACCACTACTCCTTCCATCTCTACCCCCTATTACCACTACTCCTTCCATCTCTACCCCCTATTACCACTACTCCTTCCATCACTACCCCCTATTATTACCATTACTCCTTCCATCTCTACCCCCTATTATTACCATTACTCCTTCCATCACTACCCCCTATTATTACCACTACTCCTTCCATCTCTACCCCCTATTATTACCATTACTCCTTCCATCTCTACCCCCTATAATTACCATTACTCCTTCCATCTCTACCCCCTATTATTACCATTACTCCTTCCATCTCTACCCCCTATTACCATTACTCCTTCCATCTCTACCCCCCTATTATTACCACTACTCCTTCCATCACTGCCCCCTATTATTACCACTACTCCTTCCATCTCTACCCCCTATTATTACCATTACTCTTTCCACCAGTACCCCCTATTATTACCATTACCTATTAGGGGTGTTGAATATAATCGTTGCATCGATGCATCGAGATTCGGGGGCCCCCGATTCTGCATCGATGCATGTGACCCCAATAATCGATGTCGGTGACGTCATCCCGACTTGCCCCGCCCCTCCCGGGAGAGCGCTCCGAGCGTGTGTTTTAAAATGCTCGTTTTGCAATACATGCTGCTATAATCCATTCAGGGGACACTGCTGCGTGTGCTTTTTAAAATATACTGTGTTTCATTCCTATATTTCTGTCTGTATATTCCCCTTATGTGACTGCACGCTCTGGCCCGCCTCTCACCTCCCACGTGTCTCCTGAAGTCAGCCCCGCCAGCCTCTCTTCTCATCTGATGGCTACAGTACAGACGGTGGGCGGGGCTGAGAACTCCCACTGATGTCGGGAAAGAGGAGAACGAGAGGCAAGAGGCGGGCTGTACAGGACAGAGTCACGTGCGGAATATAGAGCATACACAGACAGAAATGCAGGTATGAGAAGCTTTATATATTTTAAAAAGCACATGCAACAGTGGACATTTAATGGTTTAGAACGGCATGTATTTCAAAACGGGTACTCTTAGTTACAGCTGTATTCTTTTTCCTACATGTGCTCTGTGTTGACATTACCCTGATCTCCTAAATTTACACATTCCATTGTGTTAACTCCTAGTGTGCTGGAATGTGTGAACTTGGGAATCCAGGGTAATTTCAACACAGACACAGTACAGGGAACTTCACAGGGCTGTTTGCTGTGGATTATAATCTCTCCTGACCTCCCAGCACCACATGTGTATATGTCTGTACCCTGTAGTGCACCGGATTAGTGCACTACTTATAGCGGAGTTCCACCGTTTTTTAGTTTAGTAAAAGTCACCAGCTACAAAAAGTGTAGCTGGTGACTTCAATTAAACTGACACTTACCTGTCCCTCAGTCCAGCGATGCGGCCGCACAGAGTCCCATACCTTTCCCCGCTCCTCTCCTCAACCCCGCCATATCTACTGTGGGCACCCGGCCATGATAGCTTACGGCTTCATGGCCAGGCGCGCACTGTTATCTGCCATTGGCCAGACAATCTTCTGGGACCTGTGTCCCAGAAGATTGCTGGCAAGGAGGAGCCACCTAGGCAGCTGTGACAAAAAGTCCCATTAAAAATGGCAGGGGGCGAGGAGTGCTTAAAGCAGAAGTTCCACTTTTGGGTGGAACTCCACTTTAAGGGAATGAGTTTATTTTTATTTAAAAGCAGAGTTCAGTAAAAAAAATAAGTTATTAAAAGTCAGCAGCTTCAAAAAACAGTGTATCTTCTGACTTTTAATAAAAAGACACTCAGCTGTCCCACAATCCAGCGACGTGGCCACCCGAACCCTCCATTCTGTCCATGGCGCTGGCAATACTACTGTGGGCATCCGGCTGTGACAGCTTGCAGCTTCACAGCCAGGTGCACATGTCTCACTGCGCTGTCCTGCATAGCTGGACAATCTTCTGGGACCTGTGATGTGTCTCAGAAGATTACGGGGATGAAGGGCCACCTAGGCGGCCCAAGCGGAAGTGAGAGCTCGTTGGTAATCTTGATGCATCGTGATGCATCGCGGAATCGAATCGAATCGTTGACCAGATAATCGTAATCGAATCGAATCGTGAGACCGGTGAAGATGCGCACCCCTATTACCTATCCTTCCATCTCTACCAGTCTCTGATCATCCCCTGCACCATGTCTGCAGTCTCTGGCCATCCCCTGCACCATGTCTGCAGTCTCTGGCCATCCCCTGCACCATGTCTGCAGTCTCTGGCCATCCCCTGCACCATGTCTGCAGTCTCTGGCCATCCCCTGCACCATGTCTGCAGTCTCTGGCCATCCCCTGCACCATGTCTGCAGTCTCTGGCCATCCCCTGCACCATGTCTGCAGTCTCTGGCCATCCCCTGCACCATGTCTGCAGTCTCTGGCCATCCCCTGCACCATGTCTGCAGTCTCTGGCCATCCCCTGCACCATGTCTGCAGTCTCTGGCCATCCCCTGCACCATGTCTGCAGTCTCTGGCCATCCCCTGCACCATGTCTGCAGTCTCTGGCCATCCCCTGCACCATGTCTGCAGTCTCTGGCCATCCCCTGCACCATGTCTGCAGTCTCTGGCCATCCCCTGCACCATGTCTGCAGTCTCTGGCCATCCCCTGCACCATGTCTGCAGTCTGTGGCCATCCCCTGCACCATGTCTGCAGTCTCTGGCCATCCCCTGCACCATGTCTGCAGTCTCTGGCCATCCCCTGCACCATGTCTGCAGTCTGTGGCCATCCCCTGCACCATGTCTGCAGTCTCTGGCCATCCCCTGCACCATGTCTGCAGTCTCTGGCCATCTCCTGCACCATGTCTGCAGTCTCTGGCCATCTCCTGCACCATGTCTGCAGTCTCTGGCCATCTCCTGCAGTCTCTGGCCATCTCCTGCAGTCTCTGGCCATCTCCTGCACCATGTCTGCAGTCTCTGGCCATCTCCTGCACCATGTCTGCAGTCTGGCCATCTCCTGCAGTCTCTGGCCATCTCCTGCAGTCTCTGGCCATCTCCTGCAGTCTCTGGCCATCTCCTGCAGTCTCTGGCCATCTCCTGCACCATGTCTGCAGTCTCTGGCCATCTCCTGCACCATGTCTGCAGTCTCTGGCCATCTCCTGCACCATGTCTGCAGTCTCTGGCCATCTCCTGCACCATGTCTGCAGTCTCTGGCCATCTCCTGCACCATGTCTGCAGTCTCTGGCCATCTCCTGCACCATGTCTGCAGTCTCTGATCATCTCCTGTATTATGTCTGCAGTCTCTGATCATCCACTGATGGTGGGGGGTGTTGTGCAAAACGCCGCGCAGCGCCACCTCCCTGAAATTAGTTTTGGCAGGTTGGGATGTCTGCCACGACCCCCATCATTATGACCCCAACCTTCATCACTACAACCCCCATTACTAGCACCCCAATCACTACTCCTTCTACCCCATCATTGTGACCACAACCTCTATCACTACGAAGGATGAGCTCCGGCGTGTTCGCACGGTCCATGTGCAGAGCCCGCCAGGAAGTCGACACCGCGCTGCGCTAATCACAGGCAGGGAGACACTGTCCCGATGCTCGGCTGCAGAGATCGGGAAATGTCTCCCTGCCTGCGATTAGCGCAGCGCGGTGTCGACTTCCTGGCGGGCTCTGCACATGGACCGTGCGAACACGCCGGAGCTCATCCTTAATCACTACCAGCTCTACCCCTGATACTAATATTATTATAAGCCAGCCGCAAATCCACAAACTACGACACATTATTGGGCGCAACTTTATCGGTAAATGTAAAGGTTGGAGCCGGAAATCAGGGAAGAGCAACACGGATCAGGATTTCTGATGGCGGAGGCGCAGCATGACAGCCAGGCCTCCAGCATTTCCAGGAAGAAGTCAGCCATGTATACCATTGTCAGGACAGGATACCCTGCTAGCAGGGACTACTACTCCCAGCATGGCCAGCACAGGCAGCCAGGCCTTCATAGAAGGTACTACAAGTCCCATAACGATGGAGATCAGTCCTGGCCGGGACTTCCCCACAGCCTTATAGATGCACGCTTGCCCGGCGCCATCACCTCACGTGGAGCCCTCAGTACACCCCACAGAGCCTGTCTTAGGCCTCAGCACCCTTCCAATTCCCGCCATCAACCCCATCCCTCTCCTCGTCCCTTACACTACTCACCTCGCCGACCCCGAACGGTTTTATGGGAAGAGAACACGGCTATCTTCCCTCTCTTCCTTCCCCGGGCTTGTTAACCTCAACACAGAGCTTGCAGCCGACATGTCTCCGGAACGGCCGCCATTTTGTCGAGGCTCGCCTGCTTGGCTGCTTAAGGGGCTGGGCTACGAGAAGATGGAGCGGGCAATGCAACGAAGGGTTCTGTGCTGGAGACAGCATTGGGTGTGTGGGCGGGAAAGAGTTTCCGGGTCAAGTTACTAGCCAGTCAAAACAGAGTTTTATTTTCATTTTGTATTTTCAATTTATTTTATATTACATTATAAAGATATATAAATATGGCATATAGATGTATAAAACAAATAATAGTAAAAACAATATATATATAGATAGATATCTATATCTATCTATCTATCTATCTATCTATCTATAGATATAGAAATAGATATCTATCTATCTATCTGGAGATATATATATATATATATATATATATATATATATATATATATATATATATATATATTTTTTTTTTTTTTTTTAATACATACACATTAGTAAGACTGAATAACATTGAATAAAATGTAATGTAATACTGTCTGCATTTGGGGCCATGGTAGGGTAAGGTGACCAGATTTTTAAAATGAAATCCGGGGACATATTTTTTCTTTAATAGTAATGGCAACAATCAGCAACTCTCTGCCCGTAGCCGCCCGCCTCATAGCCTCTCAAGTCTTAGGCCGCGTACACACGATCGGTTAGCCAGAGGACAATGGTTTGATGGACCGTTTTCATCGGTCAAAACCGATCGTATGTGGGCCCCATAGGTTATTTAACCTTAGGTTAAAAAAAAAGCCAACTTGCTTTAAAATTTAACCGATGGACGCCTAACCCAGCCCTCAAAATTTCCCCTCGCCTATTCGCATCTTGCGAGTGAAAAATTGTTTCTGGCGAGGAGCTGGGAGTGGGGGGGGGGGAGCGCGGGGTACCGCCGGCATGCAGGGATTGATCGGGAGCCGTTCTCCCATCAATCACCCTGGGGAAGAGAAAAGCCGCGGGATTACATAGCCGATAACCCGCTGTTATAGCTGACTTTACATTGCAGTTCCCTCCGCTCCGCTCGCGGTTACACACAGCCCCGCCTCCTGACCCCGTGCCTGTATCATATAGACAGAACACGTCCCAGCATTGGACTGGCATTCTGTCAATCTGATACAGGCACTGGGTCAGGAGGCGGGGCTGCGTGTAACCGCGAGCGGAGCGAGCTGCAATGTAAAGTCAGCTGTAACAGCGGGTTATCAGCTACGTAATCCCGCGGCTTTTCTCTTCCCCGGGGTGATCGATGGAAGAGCGGCTCCCAATCAATCCTCGCATGCCGGTGGGAACCCGCGCTCCCCCCCCCCCCCACTCCTAGCTCCTCTTCCTCTGGGGCTAGCCTCTGCACAGGTGAGCAGAGGCTACAATCGTGGGCACAGTGAGTAAAGGCTGAAATGGTGGGCAAAGTGCGTAAAGGCTGCAACTAATGGTGGGCACAGTGCGTAAAGGCTGCAATGGTGGGCACAGTGGGCAGATGCTGCAATGGTGGGCACAGTGGGCAGAGGCTGCAATGGTGGGCAGAGGCTGCAATGGTGGGCACAGTGGGCAGAGGCTGCAATGGTGGGCACAGGCTGCAATGGTGGGCACAGTGGGCAGAGGTTGCAATGGTGGGCACAGTGGGCAGAGGCTGCAATGGTGGGCACAGTGCCATCATGCCACGATAAGCCCCCGCCCGCAGACCCCCACAACCACCGGCCAGAGTTGTGGGGATGAGGCCCTTGTCCCCATCAACATGGGGACATCCTCCCCATGTTGAGGGCATGTGGCCTGGTACGGTTCAGGAGAGGGGGGGCGCACTCTGTCCCCCCCTCTTTTATGTGGCCGGCCAGGTTAACGTGCTCGGATAAGGGTCTGGTGTGGATTTTTGGGGGAACTCCATGCCATTTTTTTTTAAATTTGGGGTGGAGTTCCCCTTAAAATCCACACCAGACCTGAAGGGCCTGGTATGGATATTTGGGGGGAACCCCACTTATTTTTTTTTTTTTTACGGCAGGGTTCCCCTTAATATCCATACCAGACCTGAAGGGCCTGGTAATTGAATTTGGGGGGGACCCCCACGCAATTTTTTATTTTTTTTTATGAATGAATTCGCTCTGAATTGCCGCGAGCCGAGAATTCATTATTGCCGCGAGTGATTTTTAAATGACTTTTTATCCTTGTCATTTTGTGCAGGGACAGTTCTAACCACGGGAAACATGCACTTTTTCACATGCTGACTTTACACCCCCCAGGTACGAAATTTAAAGGAATATTTCACTTTTACTGTTGCACTTTAAGCATTATTAAATTCACTGCTCCCGAAAAAACGTCCGTTTTAAAAAATAAAAAAAGCATTGATACATGTCCCCTGGGACAGGACTCAGGTCCCCAAACACTTTTTAGGACAAAAACTAGCATATTAACCTTGAATATTAACACTTTTGATTTCTCCCATAGACTTCTAAAGGGAGTTTGGCGGCAGCTTTACATATTACTTGCATTGGGCCCTGTGCTGCGCTGGTTCATGCGCCTAATTAAGGATTCATCCGGCGTACCAATTAAGCCATGAACCGGCGCAGCGCATTGATAATAGTAAATCAGCCCCACTGTATTTGCGCAATTGTCTTACAAGCGCACTTTTTTGGGAAAAAATACACTTTTTTGAATTAAAAAATAAGACAACAGTAAAGTTAACCCACTTAGTTTTTTTTATATTGTGAAAGATAATGTTACGCCGAGTAAATTGATACCCAACATGTCACGCTTCAAAATTGCGCCCGCTCGTGAAATGGCGACAAACTTTTACCCTTAAAAATCTACATAGGGGACATTTAAAAAATTCTACAGGTACAGTAGGGCTAGAATTATTGCTCCCGCTCTAATGATACCTCACATGTGTGGTTTTAACACCGTTTTCATATGCGGGCGCTAATTACGTATGCGTTCGCTTTTGCACACAAGCAATTTATTTATTTTACTTTTTATTTTTACACTGTCCCTTTAAAAAAAAAATATATCACTTTTATTCCTATTACAACAAATGTAAACATTCCTTGTAATAGAAAAAAAAGCATGACAGGTCCTCTTAAATATGAGATTTGGGGTCAAAAAGACCTCAGATCTCATATTTACACTAAAATGCAGTAATAGGAAAAAAAAGTTGTTTTGAAAAAAATAAAATAAATATCCCTTTTTAAGAGCTATAGGTGAAAGTGACGTTAAGGGGAACCCCGCGCCAAAATTAAGGGGCCCCCCAAAAATCCATACCGAGCACGCAACCTGGCAGGCCGCAGGAAAAGACGGGGGGACGAGAGAGCGCCCCCCCTCCTGAACCGTACCAGGCCACATGCCCTCAACTTGGGGAGGACCCCAAAGCACCATGTCCCCATGTTGATGGGGGACAAGGGCCTCATCCCTGCAACCCTTGTCTGGTGGTTGTGGGGGTCTGCGGGCAGGGGGGTTATCGGAATCTAGAAGCCCCCTTTAACAAGGGGACCCCCAGATCCCAGCCTATCCCTATGTGAATTGGTAACGGGGTACATTGCACTCCTACCATTTCACCCAAAAAAGTGTAAAAAAACAAAACAAGAGCCAGCTTGGGACAAGTCATTTATTAAAAAATAAAAAAAATAAAAAAGTCCAGCGATGTTGTTCGGTGTTCGCCAGAACACCCAAATAACCAAAGTTCGACCCGGCCCTCCAGCTGTTGAGAAACTACAAGTCCCATGAGGCATTGCAAGGCTGACAGTTACAAGCGTGACTCCCACAGGCAGAGGCATGATGGGACTTGTAGTTTCGCAAACAGATGGAAGGCCGCCAGTTTGAGGCCCCTGCTCTACACTAACTTGGTGGTGGAATACATATTAACAATTTTTTGTAGGGACTTTCCTTAATTACACCAAAGGACTCATTTAGGTAGATTCAGGTAGAGTTAGGCCGGCTTATCAGTAGATAAGCCGGCCTAACTCAGAATCTACGCCGCCGTATGTTTAAGCGTATGCTCAAACAGAGATACGCTTAAACATATCTAAGATAGGACGGCTTGCACCGTCCTATCTTAGATTGCAATTTTTCAGATGGCCGCTAGGTGGCGCTTCCATTGCGCCCGGCGTAGATTATGTAAATTAGTTTGTACGCCGATTCACGAACGTACGCCCGGCCGCCGCAGTCGAATTACGTTGTTTGTGTAAGGCCTTTTCAGGCCTAAAGTTATTCCACCTATTAGGTAGAATAACAATGTTAAAGTATGGCCGCCGTTCCCGCTGCGAGGTTCGAATTTTTTACGTCGTTTGCGTAAGTCGTCCGTGAATCGGGAGTTACGTCATTTAAGTCCACGTCGAAATCAATAGGCCGGTACGGCGTACTTAGACGCAATGCGCACTGGGAAATGCATGCGCCCGGCGCATGTGTAGTGTATAAAAAAACGTCAAAAACGTGAGGTCAAGCCTTATTACCATTAAACACGCCCCCCCCCCCCCAACCCATTTGAATTAGGCGCCCTTACGCCGCCGTATATTAGCAGGCAAGTATATAGAGAATCATTACTAGCCTAGCTAATTTACGGCGGCGTAGCCTAAACAGGCTACGCTACGCCGACCTAACTAAACGCCATTGTACCTGAATCTACCTAATTGATTTATTTATTCAGTGATTTCACTATTCATATTGCACTATGCACTTTATGATGTTTTTCTTTCAGTGTGTCATAGTACCATTATTAATTATTATGGACTAGCACGATTTTAATTTTGTTTATGTATTTTCATCATTGAATGCAAGACCTCCTCTGATTCCATCTATAACATTTTCTGCCAGTAAATATCTTATACAGCCCACTTCTTGTTTCTTGTTGGGTCATTAGCACAGGCTTATGACATCATACACAGCTCTCTCTATCACTCTCCAGGAAGGGAGGGGAGGGGGGATGAGTGATAAGAGGGCCAATGAGAGCTGCAGAGCTGGAGGCGTCTGTGTAAATCCAGGAAATGAACAGGCAACTGCTTCAGCTGCCCACAGTTAAAATGGCTGCTGCCAGACTCAGTGGAGGGATATTTCTGCATCATATTTGGCAAGGAGAGAATCCGAGTCTCATAACTTTCTAAACAAATGGTCATTTTACTGTAATTCAGACTTTAGGACTATGGCCAGTGAGAGTAGAAAATGCCTTGGGATTGGTGGTCAGTGGAAGTAAGAAACAAAAATACATAGCACATGTGATAAGTAGGAGGAGAAATGGGGCCCCATCATTGGTGTCAGTGGGAGGAATAGTGTCCTATAATTGGTGTCAGTGGAAGGAATAGTGTTCCATAATTGGTGTCAGTGGGAGATGTGGTGCCCAATCATTGGTGTCAGTGGAAGGAATAATGTCCCATCATTGGTGTCAGTGGGAGGAATAGTGTCCCATCATTGGTGTCAGTGGGAGGAATAGTGTCCCATTATTGGTATCAGTGGGAGGAATAGTGTCCCATCATTGGTGTCAGTTGGAGTGGTAGTGCTCCATCATTGGTATCAGTGGGAGGAATAGCTCCCCATCATTGGTATCAGTGGGAGGGATAGTGCTCCATCATTGGTGTCAGTGGGAGGAATAGTGCCCTATCATTGGTGTCAGTGGAAGGAATAGTGCCCAATCATTGGTATCAGTGGGAGGAATAGTGCCCGATCATTGGTGTCAGTGGAAGGAATAGTGCCCTATCATTGGTATCAGTGGGAGGAATAGTGCCCGATCATTGGTGTCAGTGGAAGGAATAGTGCCCCATCATTGGTATCAGTGGGAGGAATAGTGCTCCATCATTGGTATCAGTGGAAGAAATAATGCCCTCTCATTGGTATCAGTGGGAGGAATAGGTCCCCATCATTGGTGTCAGTGCCCCATCGTTGGTATCAGTGGGAGGAATAGTGCCCCATCATTGGTGTCAGTGGAAGGGATAGTGCCCCATCGTTGGTATCAGAGGGAGGAATAGTGCCCCATCTTTGGTGTCAGTGGAAGGGATAGTGCCCCATCGTTGGTATCAGAGGGAGGAATAGTGCCCCATCTTTGGTGTCAGTGGAAGGGATAGTTAGTACCCCATGGTTGGTGTCAACAGGAGGAATAACGTCTTGTATCAATGAGGGGAATCCAGAAATAGGCAAGACAGGGGCCACAGCCGGCCCACGGGTCGCAGCTTGGAGACCACAGAGCTGGAATGTTGACTGGAGGAGGAAGGGGTTGGCACAAGACAGTTGGCCTAGGACAGTTGAACATTTTAAATCTGAGACATGTAATAAACCTGGTAATGCTCTTGAGAATAAAACAGAATAGTAATTATAGTAGTGAGCCTGGCACAACCTTGTGTGATAGTGATCGGTCACACATACAGTGTATTTCAAGGTCTTTCGTTTTATTTATTCCATGTATAGCATATATAAAGATTACAAATAAGCAGAGGCGTCTCTAGGGGGGGGCCAAAGGGGGCCCTGACCCCCCCAACATTATGCTGTGCCCCACCATGTGCCCCCCCAAAAAAAAAAAAATTTTTTTTTTTTTTGCTTTTTTTTTTTTTTTTTCGGGCCGCCGCTGGAGTAACAGTCTCTCCTGAGAGGGAGAGCGTCCCCAGTCAGCTCTGCGGGGCATTCCTCCCCCCTCCCTCTGCTCGCTGACACTGCATAATGCGAGCGTTCACACAACCACAGCCGCCCGATCTGCTCCTTCCCCTGCATCCTCATTGGCACGGAGAAGAGCGAGTTGCAGAAAGGACTCCATGAGCACTGTGGGGGAGGGGGGCCCAAGCCTTCATCTCAGTTACTGAAAAAACAGACTGATTTCTCCCGTCCTTAGGACAGGAGAACCAGCCTGTAAATTCCGAGAGTGGTGACTGCATGCTGAGCCAAGTGTCAGTCTATGACACTCTTTTACAGCCCAGCGAGTCTAGCCACCCCCCCCCACTCTCCTCACATATGAGCAGGGAGGAATAAAGCGCCTCCTCCTTCTCCTTTCAGTCCCGCCCACACTATCTCGGTGTGCTGTATCTGAAGAGAGGGGATGTGTGTTCAGGAAATATGAAAATCAGCAGCATGTGTGTGAATGATGCCTGAGATTCTAGCCTGGACCGTGGGTATGTGTGTGCACTGCAGACTGCAGTACACTGTAATCACTGAACTGCATTATCTCCATCCCTTCTCTCCCCCATCTGTCTCCCTCCCCCTCTCCTGTTCTTTCAAGACATTCACAATTTACTTTCTGTAACGGTCACCACCGTTTACGATATTCCAATCCATCGCCCCATGACAGGTTATCCGACAGTCCGACAGACATCAGACACGACCCATTTCATTTCCCAGAATAAACGAGACAAAACAAGCTCTGGTACTGGCTCCAAAATGAATGAATGAATCCTTTAATGGTAACTTAGCTTTGTTATATACAGTACAAGCATGTTACAGTTAATCACAGGGACAAAGACACACTCCACCCACACATCACACAATGGGGGGCTTCATACACATTATTTTAGATAATAACATTCCGATGAGTTAATTACTACTTATTACCCAGACGGTCTGGCTCCGCATTTAGAGGGGTTAATTACTACAGCTTGACACATTCACATTCCACATCTTAACAGTGTCATTAGCATACACAATGAACAGGTCTTAGGAGAAGACCTAATTAGCACAATGGACACAAAACAGTATTAGCATCACACAAAGGAATATCTAGGAGCAGACTCAATTAACACCTCAAAAGCATGTGTCCCCCCCATTGAATGAAAACACTCTATTGACCTGTCGGAGTCAGACTTTAACAACTTGTAATATTTCAAGATATCCTGCAATACATGAATTATCAGTAATGTCCCATCTCATGTAATTTATAATTATCATTTCTCAGTCACCCTATGCCCAAAAGGGCATAGTGACGCTGGCACAGGAGTAAACCCCATCCTTCAAAAGTCTCTGGGTGTCAGGGGCCATTCTGTTACACTTTCACTTTCAGTTAGGCAGGTAATATACAATGCAATTTTTTTTCCTACATCCACAGATTGCAGGAAAGAAACTTGCATGATTCCCCCATCAACACAAACAGTGCTGACGGGAATATCCCTCCTGCCCAGCAATTGTATTCTATACAGCAACCACTGGTGATAATCAGAGAGAATCTGCTCATTAATGGTTCAAATCTCAGCCAGTTCCTGCTGAACCAGCTGAGATTTAAAATGTCTATGGCTGGTCTTAGCTCTTAGGCAGCCCATACATTGATCACTATTTTTCATTCAACTATTAGGTTGAATAAAAAAAAAAAAGAAATGATCCAATTCCCCCATCTACACATTATAGGTGGATGGGGGAATCGTCCCAGTGTGGACCAGTGCTGGAACAACCAGAGTTACTGTCCTGTCCCGGCTATTCACAGCGCTGGTCTCTGTCTCCATGGCAGCGGCGGCAGGACATTGGAACCCAGAGCTGGTTACTTTATGGGGCTGATGTACAGGAGGGCCAGCACAATTTGTTGTTAGAGATGGGCTGGGCATGTTCAAAATTCCACATGCCAGAGCCTGCCAGGAAGCCCACACTGCACAGCGCTAATCACAGGCAGTGAGACATTTCTCGGTCCGCAGCTGCACAGATCAGGAAAGGTCTCACTGCCTGTGATTAGCGATGTGGAGTGTCGGCTTCCTGGCGGGATCGGGCATGTGGGATTTCAAACACACCCGAGCCCATCTCTATTGGTTGTAGACAGTTGAGCTCCCTGCAGGTTGCTTAGCAGCAGTGGACCCTTCTCTGACATGCTGATCGTGATGCAATCCAGGTGATGCTCTTAGTCAAATCCTAGTGTTAAATATCAGAGATTTTATTGATCAAAGCCCACACTTTACAGGCATAGAGCCCACACGGCTGCGGAACATACGTTTGATTATATATATATATGTGGTTGTACTCTTGATGCTAATAAATACTGTGTTTATTAGATCTGAATGGGAGCATCACCTGGATCACAACCCGATCAGCATGTCAACAGAGAAGGTTATACAGCATTACTGCTGCTAGGTGACCAGCTGGGGGCTCAGTTCTCTATAACCAATAGTGCCAGCCTTCCCCTGCATGCACCCATAATGTCACCAGCACTAGGACCTAATAGACTGCCGCCGCTGCCAAGGAGACAGACGCCAGACCAGCGCTGTAAATAGCAGGGACAGGACAGCTGGGGAACCCCACAGTGGCAGAACACCAGGGCCCGGTGGCAAGACAACCTTTGCAACCCTGAAAGTTCTCCCACTGCTTTGGACCCTTATATTTTCTTGGTGTGCTGGTGACATATATCTCTTGTTTTCTGCCACCCTGGGGGGCCCCAGTATAGTAGGAAGGGAGCTCATGACAGAACATGTAAAAGGGCCCGTTGTGGGATCGTAGTAAAGGGCCCCAGGAGATTTTATATATATATACTGTATATATATAAAATTGCATTTTATAGTTGGCCCCCCTACTTTTTTCCCTGTCCCCCCATGTGCCCCCCCTAAATATGAAAGCTGGAGACGCCACTGCAAATAAGGCAGCACAATGCAATGTAATACAGTAAATTTCCATTCGTCCCTACCCCTGAGGAGCTCATAATCTAATGGATATCCTCATCACTCATACTAGGGCCAAGCTGATTATGGTTTTAGATTGCGAAAGGAGATTAAAAAATGTATATGACATTCATACAGGTTCAAACATTCAAACGCCGTAAAAAAACTGTTTCTAATTGTAGAAAAGAACCAGCATGATAGTTCTGCATGAAAACAGGAAGAAGCATTTCTTGCACATGTTGGACTTTTTTTTTTAAAGCTACCGTATATACTCGAGTATGGCACAGCAATGGGCAAAGTGAGGCTTGCAATGGACACAGTGAGGCTTGCAATGGGCACAGTGAGGCTTGCAATGGGCACAGTGAGGCTTGCAATGGGCACAGTGGGCCAGATTCATCAATAGATACACTGGCGGATCTCCTGATCCGCCGTCGTATCTGTGAGACCCGACGGTCGGATCTGTGAGATCCCACGGTCGGATCTATGCGACTGATTCATAAGAATCATTTCCGCATAGATCTCCCTTAGATCCGACTGGTGTAAGTGACTTACACCAGTCGAATCTTAGGCTGTAATCTCCCGCCGGCCGCTAGGTGTCGTCGCTATTTTTTACCCGTCGCATATGCAAATGAGGAAAACCGCCGTCGCTCGTTTTCTACGTCGTTTGCGTTCGGCTTTTTCCGGCGGATAGCTACCCCTGCTTCTATGAGGGGTAGCTAATGTTAAGTATGGCCGACGTTCCCGCGCCGAGTTTTAAATTTTTTACGTCGTTTGCGTAACGCAATCGGGAATACCGATGGCCGCAATCGACGTACCCGCCGCAAACAATGACGTCCTAGCGACGTCATTTGGAGCATGCGCACTGGGCTTTTTCGTGGCGGCGCATGCGCAGTTAAATCGGCGCGGGAACGCGCCTGATTTAAATTGTACACTCCCCCTAGCCGCGGAATTTGCATTCCGCCGGGGGGAGTTACGATCCAACGGTGCAGTTTGCGAGGTAAGTGCTTTATGAATCATGCACTTGCCTCGCTAAATTGCACCGGCGGATCGTAAACCAGGTAGATCTAGCGGATCTAAAGATCCGCTGATCTACATGAATCCGGCCCAGTGAGGCTTGCAATGGGCACAGTGAGGCTTGCAAAGGGCACAGTGAGGCATGCAATGGGCACAGTGAGGCATGCAATGGGCACAGTGAGGCATGCAATGGGCACAGTGAGGCATGCAATGGGCACAGTGAGGCTTGCAATGGGCACAGTGAGGCATGCAATGGGCACAGTGAGGCATGCAATGGGCACAGTAAGGCTTGCAATGGGCACAGTGAGGCATGTAATATGCACAGTGAGGCTTGCAATGGGCACAGTGAGGCTTGCGATGGGCACAGTGAGGCATGCAATGGGCACAGTGAGGCATGCAATGGGCACAGTGAGGCTGAAAATGGGCATTGTTGACCCTCTTTTTCCACTTACAGTAGCTGCTGCATTACCTACCCTAGGCTTATACTCAAGCTAATAAGTTTTCCCATTTTTTTGTGGTAAAATTAGGTGCCTCGGCTTATATTCAGGTCGGCTTATACTCGAGTATATAAAGTACTTAGAATCACTATTCCTTTATGTTTATGTAACTTATATCTTTATGTGACCTGTTATATTGCTTTTGGCACCGCTCGAAGTAGAGGTCAAAATATATCCCTGTGTCCCACAGCATGGGGTGCAATGATAGCACACATCAGGGCACGGGGCACATCAGGGTACAGGGCACATCTGGGAAGGGGGAACATTGGGGTACAGGACACATCGGGGCACATGCCACATTTTTGGGGACATTAAAGCACATTGTTTACTAGCCAGCATGCAGAGTAGCGCAGGAATTGTCTGTAATAAGTTCTCTCTCATGTCATGCTGCGCCCCGGCAGCCCCTCCTCTCTTTTGATCCGCCCCAGATGATGTCACAAGCAAATGGGGATGGACGAGAAGAGAGGAGGGGCCGCCGGGGAGCAGCATGGCATAAGAGAGAACTTATTACAGACGCTTCCTGCGCTACTCTGCATGCTGGCTAAATCTCGATCTACCTGTCAGGCGCCAGCTGTTGGCGATTGACGGGTAGATCGCCGCGGTCCTCCAATGCAATAGGCAGATTAGGCGGCTGCTGAAACCGTCCCACCGGGAAACTCCCAGTAGTCCCAATGGCCAGTAGACATGTGCACAGCAAAAATGTTCGTTTATTTCTGTTTCGTTTCTGTTCGTTTATCGTGATTCGTAACGAGTCGTAATTTCGTAAGACGTTAGTTATCGTATTCGTACTCTTTTGTATTTTTGTAACACTCTTTTTTCCGTTTCCGTTTTTTTCTGTTAGTTTATTTTTCGTTGAATTGAGATTCGTATTTTCGTTATATTTTGTATTCTGCCGCGTTCGTATTTTTAAAATGATTTTATTCGTTCCTTCGTTTTTACGTTAGTTTAATTTTCGTTGTTTTGTTATTCGTATTTACATTATATTTTCCATCATGCCGCATTCGTATTTTCGTAAAGAAATATATTTTCGTTGCTTTATGATCATTCGTATTTTCGTGTCTAATTTCCTTTGATTGTAAAAACGTACTTTTGTAGATTTTATTGCATTCGTAATTCTGTTCGAATACATTTTACGTTTATTCGACACACTACTCGTCGTAATTTTGTAATTCGGATTTTACTGTGATTGACTTGACTGTCTTAGTTAGCACACACACCCTGTCTAGAATGAAGTCTGACGTAGAAGAAAACTAAAATATGTCAGATATTACAAATACAAATCTAGAAATTAGATGCACTGCAGTCTAACACAGAAAAAGACACAAGGAGCCAGGAGGTAATGAGAAAGAAGCTCATTGGGGGAAGGAACAAACCTCTTCAGAGGAAAGAGACAGCGCTCAGTGGCTATTGGTCAATGTCCAGAAATATTTCAGTACTAACGAAAGCTAATTTACATTATTTTGTATTTTCGTTGTTTTCATTTCAGTTTTCCGAAGATTCGTAATTTATTTTTCGTTAGTTTTGATTTTCGTTTTTTAGTCTTTGTTCGGCATTTCGTTTTCTTTTCGGTCTTCGAATATTAGTAACTTTGCATTTTCGTTCATTTTGTTTTTCGTAATTTTTTTTTTTTTTTGGGTTCGGTATTTTCGTTGTTTCTATGTTTTCGTTTCTTTCATCTTTCGTATCTTTGTTGTTTTTCATATTCGTTATTTTGAAAATATCGTTATTCGTTATCAATTGCGCTAAACCATTCGTTCATTCGTATGTTAACGAATCAACTAAAATAACGAAAATTGACGGAAAACGTATTCGTAACTTAAAAAATTGCACATGCCTAATGGCCAGTACATACTTGGGTGCAGGCTTGTCCTTATTCCAAACCAGAGGGTTAGTAAATGTAAAGTGGAAAGGATCACCACTACTCCCGACCAGCCCAGGTGGAAAAACGATAAGGAGCAACCTCAGCTTACATGTCTCCACCAAACCACACCCCCTAGTGCATTTCACTCTGCCCACAGGGTCTTAGTGATAAGGTGGTAGTAGCAGCGATCCTCTCCTCTTTACAATACATTTTTATATGCCAATAAAGAACGATAACGACCCCAATTACAATGAACCCAGACAACACCAGTCGTATAATGTTTGAGGTGGTATAATTCTTGGGAATTTCCCCTTCTGAACTGTTATCTTCTTCAGTTGGTTTGTTTGGGGTGGTATAACTCGGAGGAAGGCCCCCTTCTGAATTTTTATCTTCTTCTTTTGGTTTGTTTGGGGTGGTATAACTCGGAGGAAGGCCCCCTTCTGAATTTTTATCTTCTTCTTTTGGTTTGTTTGGGGTGGTATAACTCGGAGGAAGGCCCCCTTCTGAATTTTTATCTTCTTCTTTTGGTTTGTTTGGGGTGGTATAACTCGGAGGAAGGTCCCCTTCTGAATTTTTATCTTCTTCTTTTGGTTTGTTTGGGGTGGTATAACTCGGAGGAAGGTCCCCTTCTGAATTTTTATCTTCTTCTTTTGGTTTGTTTGGGGTGGAATGATTCTTGGGAATGTTCCCTTCTGGATTTTTTCCATCTTCTTTTGATGGTCTCCCTATAAAAAAAAAAAAATGAATGTGCAATATTTATTTAATTATACCCATTTGTATTTATCATGACCAAACAGCTTGCAATCTAATTTCCACACCACAGTCATATAAGTACACATTATAGTCATGTGTTGGTTAAAACTGTTCAACATCTAGGTAAGTCCTTGGGTTATAAGAAGATCATAGAGCACCTTAAGGAGTCCCAGACAAACCCGGAGACATGGAAACATGGAATCACGGGACATTGAAACATACAGACTCCATACAGGAATTTATCTTTGCAAGGCCAGAGAGGTAACATGTGAGCCACCATATTTATAGCATAAGGTGTCAGGGCTCCCCACACTGACCAATCATATTTCTGCTGCTATGTTGGGTTTCTAACATTCTAGGGGTGGTTTCTCGGGTTAATGGGATCTCAATGTTGAGGATTGCCGGACTATATGTTGTTGATTTGAGACCCAGGAAGGACTGGGAAGTTTGGGACTGGGGAGCAATTACAACTGTAGCAAGGTCCCCGGCCTCCTTTAGTCTACTAGGAGCCTCCAGAGCCAGAGATAGCTGACATCCTTCTGTATATGGTGGGTTGTGAGGCATAGTGGGCAGTGGCGGTGCGTGTATAGAGGGCGCTGGAGCGCCGCCCCCTCTGGCTCACGCTACTGATCACAATATACATAGATTGATGCATTGCATGAATCTATGTATTGCCGCCGAATATTCATATGGCTGGCCCCCTGGTGAGCGCCGGCCATCTGAATAACGGCAGCGGTGGAAGTGCCTATCAGAGCCAGCGGCTCTGATAGGCTTTCCGATTACAGCCCTCAGGCTGTAGTCGGCTTCCAGATGCTTATCCTCGGAACGCACGGGGGGTGCGTTCCTTGGATAAGAGTGACAGGCGTCTCAGCCAATCAGGTTCACCGGTTCTGGTTACCGGTAACCTGATTGGCTGAAGCGTCACAGAGTGTGGGAGAAGACATTGAGGGATGGTAGAAGCATGGCTGACCCCAGAAAGGTAAGTGCCAGGCGGGGGGGCATTTTACAGGTCACAGTGGCAGCCAGCATTTTGCTGGGCACAGTGGCGACAATTGCGGGGCACAGTGGCTACAATTGCTGGGCACAGTGGCTACAATTGCTGGGCACAGTGGCTGCGTTTGGCATGGCACAGTGGTGACAATTGATGGCACAGTGGCTGCGTTTGATGGCATGGTATAGTGGTGACAATTGCTGGGCACAGTGGTGACAATTGATGGCACAGTGGTAACAATTTATGGCACAGTGGAAACAATTGATGGGCACAGTGGTGACGATTGATGGGCACAGTGGTAACAATTGATGGGCACAGTGGTGACAATTGCTGGGCACAGTGGTAACAATTGCTGGGCACAGTGGCTGCGTTTGGCATGGCACAGTGGTGACAATTGATGGCACAGTGGCTGCGTTTGATGGCATGGTATAGTGGTGACAATTGCTGGGCACAGTGGTGACAATTGATGGCACAGTGGTGACAATTGATGGCACAGTGGTAACAATTGATGGCACAGTGGTAACAATTGATGGGCACAGTGGTGACGATTGATGGGCACAGTGGTGACGATTCATGGCACAGTGGTGACGATTCATGGCACAGTGGTGACGATTCATGGCACAGTGGCTGCGTTTGATGGCATGGCACAGTGATAACAATTGATGGCACAGTGGTAACAATTGATGGCACAGTGGTGACAATTGATGGCACAGTGGTGACAATTGATGGCACAGTGGTGACAATTGATGGCACAGTGGCTGTGTTTGATGGCATGGTATAGTGGTGACAATTGCTGGGCACAGTGGTGACAATTGATGGCACAGTGGTAACAATTTATGGCACAGTGGTGACGATTGATGGGCACAGTGGTAACAATTGATGGGCACAGTGGTAACAATTGATGGGCACAGTGGTGACAATTGCTGGGCACAGTGGTAACAATTGCTGGGCACAGTGGCTGCGTTTGGCATGGCACAGTGGTGACAATTGATGGCACAGTGGCTGCGTTTGATGGCATGGTATAGTGGTGAAAATTGCTGGGCACAGTGGTGACAATTGATGGCACAGTGGTGACAATTGATGGCACAGTGGTAACAATTGATGGCACAGTGGTAACAATTGATGGGCACAGTGGTGACGATTGATGGGCACAGTGG
This sequence comes from Rana temporaria, assembly GCF_905171775.1. NCBI lineage: Eukaryota > Metazoa > Chordata > Amphibia > Anura > Ranidae > Rana > Rana temporaria. Next base: position 105,072,705 of record NC_053501.1, read on the forward strand.
TGACGATTCATGGCACAGTGGCTGCGTTTGATGGCATGGCACAGTGATAACAATTGATGGCACAGTGGTAACAATTGATGGCACAGTGGTGACAATTGATGGCACAGTGGTGACAATTGATGGCACAGTGGTGACAATTGATGGCACAGTGGCTGCGTTTGATGGCATGGCACAGTGGTGACAATTGATGGGCACAGTGGCGATAAATGATGGCACAGTGGCTGCGTTTGATGGCATAGCACAGTGGCTGCATTTGATGCGCACAGTGGCTGCATTTGATGCGCACAGTGGCTGCATTTGATAGGCACAATAGCTGCGTTTGATTGGCACAGTGAGGCTGCAATTTTTTGTTTTTTTTTCGTTTGTTTGCGCCCCCCCCCCCAAAATTTTGAGCACCAGCCGCCACTGATAGTGGGTGCAAAGTGGTCAAAGTTATTGGGCACCAGACACTTCTTGAATGCAGAAGAGACTATTTCTCTTAACAAACTTTTGGGGGAGAGAGGGTTAGAGCTAGGACACCCTTTAGTAGTTGTAAGATAAATTGGCAGACTCCGAGACTTCAATAGGAGGACAGCCATGCAGGAAAAGGCATCCAGCAAGACGCCACATCTGCATGTGCAGGGATGTTGTCTCCTATGGCAACAGTCTTTAACAGTTCCTAACACAAAGCGTAACAGTTCCTTCACTTCCACTACAATCACTCCTAATAGTTCTTTAGCCCACTGAGCTCCCGGTCTCCCACTAGACTAGATGATTCACTGCCGCTGAATCCCTTGAGCTCCTTCAATCTTCACGGTGGTATCTTCCTCAAGCGTCACCCCCGCCTCTCTGCTCGGTCCCTAGCTTGGCACTCCAGATACTTCTCAAGCTTTACCTCACTGACCCGCTTGGTCCCTGGCTTGACACACAAGGCTGCTCTGCACGCTTCACCTCCGCTGGCTGGGTCCCTGGCTTGATACTCACTGAAGTTTCCAAATTCTTCACCGTCTCTGGTTGGTGAGAATACTGCTCCGGTACTTGCTTCTGTTACTCACTGTGGTCCCTGGTAATAAGGTGGATGGTCCCTTACTGGCGACAGCTTCCCCTCTACCCCCTACCAGGACAGGTTCTCCAGGCGGCAGAATCGGCACTTCTGGTTGGATTGCAAGCCGCAATCCCAACCCTACGCTGCTCTCTTGCTTCTGAAAGGGCCCTCAGACAGTCTAGCAGCCAGATGTGCCCAATCTCTGGCCAAGCAGCCCAGGCAGTACAATACATGTCCACCCAGGCAGCCGTCCAGGTGGCACAGAACAGAGATCACATGACTCCACCCACATATATACTGTAGGTTCTCCCTGCAGGACAAGGGTTTCAAGAAAATCCCTGCCCATTGGCTGAAATACCCCATATACTCATAATCTGACCTGGCATTGCCCTTCTCGTATCTACTGTAGTACCACCAGTAACCCGGAAACCTAGCAGTAGAAGAGAAATATGCAACAAGACCAAACTTAGGGATAAATCAATTGATCTAAATTGATCTCTTAGCCAAGATGACTATTCCTGGCGGGTACATTTTTGGAAGCAACCCTGCCTAAACTCCAGGGTGCTACACAACCAATTGGTCCTTCTATGTTAGGAACAGTTTCCTGAGGTCTAAAGGCAGTTTTCCTCCGATTCCACTTTGATGTGTGGGCATGGTGATTGGTGGATGTTCTTAAAGTTCTTGATTGTGATATACATTTTCACATCTTCTAGAACTAGCTTTCTTTGTGGCTCCTGGCATTCAAACACATGGGCCCGGATTCACATACAGCGGCGCATAGTAATACCGGCGTAGCGTATCGAATATATACGCTACGCCGACGTATCGCAGAGCGGCGAGCACAGTATTCACAAAGCACTTGCTCCCAACGTTGCGCCGGTGTAACGTAAATTCGTAGGCGTAAGCCCGCCTAATTCAAAGTAGGTGGAAGTGGGCGTGATCCATTTAAATGAAGCGTGACCCCATGCAAATGATGGGCCGAACGAACGGCCGTGGACGCATCCCAGTGCGCATGCTCAGAATCACGTCGAAAATACTCCCTAAGATACGTCGAATCACTGCCTACGACGTGAACGTAACCTACGCCCATCCATATTCACGTACTACTACGTAAACAACATAAAATATGACGGCTGTTCCCTGGTCCATACCTTTTCATGAGTTGCGCCTCAAAGATGGGAAATAACTATACGCCAGACGTAAGCCTTACATAAACCGCGTATATTAATGCGCCGGGCGCAAGTACGTTAGTGAATCGGCGTATCTCACTCATTTGCATATTCAAATCGTAAATCAATGGGAGCGCCCCTTGCGGCCAGTGTAAATATGCGCCCACGATACGACGGCGTAGGAAACTTACGTTGGGCGTAGGAAGCCTATTTTCAGGCGTATCTAGTTCTGTGGGAACGGCGCACAGATACGACGGTGCACGTTTACACTTATGCGGCGTATCTCGAGATACGCCGGCGTAAGTACTACGTGAATCCGGGCCATGATGTCTCAGAGGTTTAGGGAAAGTCGGTGCTGGAAGACTCTTCTCTGCCAGATATTGAACACAGGTCTGAACAAAGAGCTGATAGCTATATAATGCCCAGGCCATACTTGCCAACTGTCCCGTTTTTAAAGGGACAGTCCCGTTATTTGGGACCTAGTCCCAGCTAATTTAGCCTGCCGGGACTTGTCCCGGCTATTGGGGAAGGCAGGTGCAGCTTCTGGGTCTCAGCAGGGACCTGAGCCTGCGCTGTGTGTTTGGGATGCAAAGCTCCTTTCTGTCCCCTCCCCTCCCTCCCTCCAGTCTCGTGCTGTGCGGGGTCCTTGTTATCTCTGACTCAGCCTCCCCTCCAATCAGCAGCGCGGTGTGCTGTGAGACCTTGGAGGCGGAGCTCACTGTAGCTCCTGTTGGCTGGCCAGAGGAAGGGAGGAGGTGAGTGAGCTGAACTTTTCTGTGGGAAGTTTCCTAGGGTGCATAGTAGTAGTTACACACTTTCAAGGAGATTTTTTCTTAGGAGAAGAATCGGGGGAGATAGTGAGTTTGAGTGTGGGGGAGGGGGGCAGGGTGAGGTCTGCAGACCAAACACATTTTGACAGATCACTTCTAAGCATGAACAGTCTGCAAACATCATCCAATTGCTCAGACTAGATAATGTGGGGTCATTTATAGCCATTCATGTAACCTGTGTGTGTATGTGGTGAGTTCACACTTCTGATTGTACATGTATACAGGTTCTGAGTCTGTGCAATCAGAAGTGTGAACTCACCACATACACACACAGGTTACATGAATGGCTATAAATGACCCCACATTATCTAGTCTGAGCAATTGGATTGTATACAGAGTGCTATAAACTGGATTGCATAGATCTGTGCTTGCATCTAGTACTGTTGTATGATTCATTGTTTTAAATGTTTTTAGTGGATGAGTTTTTTTTTTTTATTATATACATCGCTATCTGACCACTTCTCAGTCCCCCTCTCCTGTACATACTGCCCCCAGGTTGCATCACCCACAGATCACATCATACAGACATCACTCCGAGCGAAATACCCCCCCCCCCCCGCTGAGGGACATCATTCCATGGTCACTTACCTTCCCTTATCTTCCCAACATCACTTCCTGATTACCCCATAGACACCACAAGAATTCCCTCCCCATTATGCCACCGCCATACCCTCCAACCTCCTTTCCTGTACTAACTGTGCCCATCATACCCTCTGCACTCCTCCTCTCCTGTACATAGTGCCCCATCATACCCTCTGCACTCCTCCTCCTCTCCTGTACACACTGCCCCCATCATACCCTCTGCACTCCTCCTCTCCTGTACACACTGCCCCCATCATACCCTCTGCACTCCTCCTCTCCTGTACACACTGCCCCCATCATACCCTCTGCACTCCTCCTCTCCTGTACACACTGCCCCAGCATACCCTCTGCACTCCTCCTCCTCTCCTGTACATACTGCCCCCATCATACCCTCTGCACTCCTCCTCTCCTGTACATACTGCCCCAGCATACCCTCTGCACTCCTCCTCCTCTCCTGTACATACTGCCCCAGCATACCCTCTGCACTCCTCCTCTCCTGTACACACTGCCCCAGCATACCCTCTGCACTCCTCCTCCTCTCCTGTACATACTGCCCCCATCATACCCTCTGCACTCCTCCTCTCCTGTACATACTGCCCCAGCATACCCTCTGCACTCCTCCTCCTCTCCTGTACATACTGCCCCAGCATACCCTCTGCACTCCTCCTCTCCTGTACATACTGCCCCCATCATACCCTCTGCACTCCTCCTCCTCTCCTGTACACACTGCCCCAGCATACCCTCTGCACTCCTCCTCCTCCTCTCCTGTACACACTGCCCCCATCATACCCTCTGCACTCCTCCTCTCCTGTACATACTGCCCCCATCATACCCTCTGCACTCCTCCTCCTCTCCTGTACACACTGCCCCCATCATACCCTCTGCACTCCTCCTCCTCTCCTGTACACACTGCCCCCATCATACCCTCTGCACTCCTCCTCCTCTCCTGTACACACTGCCCCCATCATACCCTCTGCACTCCTCCTCTCCTGTACATACTGCCCCATCATACCCTCTGCACTCCTCCTCTCCTGTACATACTGCGGAGTGGGTGGAGCTTCAGGGAGGTGAGTGTGGTAATTAATTAATAGCTGTGCTGCAAAGTGTCCCTGGAATTTTTTTTCAAATGTTGGCAACTATGCCAGGCTGTGTCAATGACTACAGGCCCCACTTCACTTTAACGGATTGGTGAAGTATCTCCACGCAGGGCAACCAGCCCAACCCTTATTATTGGCTTTAGGACCAAATGCAAGAGATACAGCCCTCACTTGTCAGCCGAGGTGCAGAACTCACTTGTCACCAGATGCAGCTTGTTACTTGCCACCAGAGTTGCAGTGCTCACTTGTCACCAGATGCAGCTTGGTACTTGCCACCAGAGATGCAGCGCTTACTTGTCACCAAGATGCAGCTCTCGTGGAAGCCGAGGGGAACAAACAAGAGGTGGAGCCCAGGTGGCAATGAAAGCTGCCGCCAACCCCCCACCCTGTGGCCTGACCCACAACCCAGACTCCGCCTCATGTTTCTTCTCTGCCTCGGCCTCAAGGAGAGCTGCTCTTCACAAAAATTGGGGCAACCCCCGGATCTCTAGTGGCGGCTCTGGTGATTCATCATGGGACAAAGCCAATTTCCTGTGAATTTTCCCGGTAAGTCTGGGACTAATGCCGCATACACACCATCACTTTATGTGATGAAAAAAAACGACACTTTCTGTGAAGTAAAAAATGACGTTTTTGAAACTTCAATTTTCAAAGACGAAGTTGCCTACACACCATCGTTTTTCTCACAATGTTCTTGCAAAGTGAGGTTACGTTCCACCACGTTTTACCATTGAAGCTTGCTTCATAAGTAGCTTCTGGGCATGCGTGGATGAAAAAACGTCTTAGAAAACGACGTTTTTTGCTACACACGGTCAATTTCTGTGAAGTAAAAAGTGCACTTTTGAAAAACGACACATAAAATTGAAGCATGCTTCAATTTTTTTTGGTCGTTTTTTACAAGACATAAAACGACGTTTTCCCCCACACACAGTCAATTAAAGTGACGTTTTTAAAAACTTAATTTTTTTTCATCACATAAAGTGATGGTGTGTACGCGGCATTAGGTCTGAATACTGTGAATGTCCCAGGAAAATCAGGACTGTTGGCAAGTATGCACTCTGTGTGGGCCCAGTTACTCTGCCCCTCCCAGACCTCCCTATATTACCTTTTATGTTGCTGCCAGGGGTACTCAAGAGGAGTATGTCTGCTGTAAAAGCTTCCCTTGCTCGATAACACAATGATACCAGATCCCACAGCCCACCCAGCCACTTGTCGAGACTCAATGTAAAGTGGTAGAAGACATAAGACTGTTTTTTGAAACACAGGCACAAAGAGATATAGGGCTAGATTCAGTAAGGAGATACGACGGCGTATCTCCAGATACGCCGTCGTATCTCTGAGTTGCGGCGTCGTATCTATGCGCCTGATTCATAGAATCAGTTACGCATAGATTTCCCTAAGAACCGACTGGCGTAAGTGTCTTACACCGTCGTATCTTAGGCTACATATTTACGCTGGCCGCTAGGTGGCGCTTCCGTCGATTTACGCGAGGAATATGCTAATTAGGTAGATACGCCGATTAACAAACGTACGTATGCCCGGCGCTATTTTGTTTCGTCGTTTACGTTAGGCTTTTTCGGCGTAAGGTTGCTCCTGCTATTATGAGGCGTACGCAATGTTAAGGATGGACGTCGTTCCCGCGTCGAATTTTGAAATTTTTACGTCGTTTGCGTAAGTCATTCGAGAATAGGGCTGTACGTAAGTTACGTTCACGTCTAAAGCATTGACGATTTGCGGCGGGATTTCGAGCATGCGCACTGGGATTCTTTTAAGAAAGGCGCATCAAACGCAGTCACTGTGCCATCAAACGCAGTCACTGTGCCATCAATTTTTACCACTGTGCCCATCAATTGCCGCCAGTTTGCCCTATCAATTGCCGCCAGTTTGCCCCGTAAAATGCCACCAGATTGCCCCAAAATACTGCCAGATTGCCCCCGCCCGGCACTTACCTTTCTCAGGTCAGCCACCCTCCTCCACGCTCCCTCGATGTCTTCTACCGCCCTCGTTGTCGCTTCAGCCAATCAGGTGACCGGTAACAAGACCCGGTAAACCTGATTGGCTGAGATGTGTGTCAGTGTTACCCAGGGAACACACACCCTGTGCGCCCTCTGGTTAACCATTTGGAAGCCGATTAGAGCCCACAGATCTGCTGGCTCTGATAGACACTTCCAAAACACACCCACCACTGTTATTCAGATGGCCGACACTCAACAGGGGGCCGGATACCTGAATAGTGGGCGGCAACGGCAACAATACATAGATTCATACAATGCATGAATCTATGTATTGTTGAGTGACAGGTGCAGGAGAGAGGGGGCGGTACTCCTGTGCCCACTATGGATGCACCGCCACTGCTTTGGGCCCCTTAGTACGAAATGAGCATTGTTTAAATGCCACGGCCAACCTGAGTATTGTTGCTGACTATGTCCATCCCTTTATGACTACAGTGTACCCATCTTCTGAGGGCTCCTTCCAGCAGGATAATGTCACCATGTCACAAAGCTCCAATCATCCCACCACGGGACAATGAGGTCCCTGTACTCCAATGGCCTCCACACTCACCACATCTCATTCCAGTAAAGCACCTTTGGGATGTGGTAGAACGGGATAAATCTTCAGCAACTGCGTGATCCTATAATGTCACTATGGACCAAAATCTGAGAGGAATGTTTCCAACACCCTGATGTATCTATGCCATGAAGAATGAAGGCAGTTCTGAAGGAAAAGGGGGGTCCAACCCGGGAAATAGCAAGGTGTACCTAATAAAGTGTCCAGTGAGTGTATAAAATATCCATTCTTCACTTACCTTGTATTTGTATATGGAGCATTGGACTCCTCTTTAGTACATTGGTGGTAGATGTTTTCACTTCACAAAAATAATTCCCAGAATCCTTCAGCAGAGCAGACTGGACTCCATATTGGTTAGATAAACCAAATCTCAGAATATTCTGTCTATTTTTATAGAAAGCAAATTGCAGTTCTGTCCTCTGTCTGTGCCGACTGAGGCTCGTGTCACATGTCAGGGTCATGTGATCACCTTCTACCGCTGGATTATGGGATCGTTTTAATTCTGGCTGCGGGAACAGCTCTAAGGGATAAAAAAAAACAAATATGATAATATATAAATGTTACCGCTAAGTGATGAGCGAATTGGGAAAAGTTAGGTTCGCTGGATGTTCCACAAACCCCAGCCATTGAATACTATAGGAACTGAATCTTGGTATTTTTGGCCTTTTTTAGGGCTGATTTGCAAGCTTCTTTTCTTAATACATAAACGTTACAGTTTTGGTACTCTATGCTAATTCAAGTCTTTTTATGGGAATTGTTTGTAATGATACAAATGGATTAAATTAATATTGCTCATTTATACATGAGTAAAAGGGGGGTGTTGTGGCGCTTGCTATAATACAAACATGACCATAAAGTCCTAAGTGCAATCAAAAGTGCAAATGCCAAATGTGTAAATGAATACGCATAAAAAAAACAATGCGTATCTAAAATAATGTGAAATGCGATCAAGCAACCACAATAAGTGAAAAATCCAAAAAACAGTAATGAATTATGAAAGGCTAGAGTTCCCCCATAATATCAATGCATTGTAAGGCTTGCTAGAGTTCCCCCATAGTAATGAATGCTTGTATGAATATATCCTTTAACCCAGAGCTTCTAGGATTAATTACACAGAAGCTAAGAACAAACTTGCCAAATATTATTATGTACTGAGCAGAGAACAATAACATAGATAAGGCGTAAAGAGGGAACAAGGTTTTAGTTGGTCACACAGAAAATAGATTGCTATATTTTACACATGTTGTATAATTGTGACGAGTATTACTTGTATATCCTAATTACTTGAATATGATTGGCTGAGACAAGGGCGTTCCTTTTCTTGTATGATTTGATTAGGTGCAAGTACGCACGAGAAATAAAGTCTAGTCTTGGATTCACCATATTGCTGTGTGTGTGCTTGACTCGCCGATGCATCAGAGAGCTCCATACATCCAGAAGTCCTAAAGAAACCCGGGTCCAGTTGAACCACCAATCTTACAAATTAAAATCGTAATATTCAAAAAACTGAAAAAGATTGCTGACTTCATGCAAATTTGCAAATCGTGAGTCTCTGTGCAAATGAATAAATAAAATAAATAAAAGTCCAAAAATATTTTCAAAAAAATGAATAAATAGATGTGATAAATAAAAGTCCAAAGAAATGGTTTATATCTTCTAATATCCGCAGCGATTTCTAAATGTGCAGTGCTCCAATCCGCATAAAAATCTGAGTGCAAAGTGCTTCAATCCAGATGACCCCGTTTCCCCCAGCCTCTCAGGCCTCGTACACACGACAGAGAAACTCGACGTGCCAAGCCCGTCGAGTTCCTCGACGAGTTCCTTGTTGAACTTGTCGAGAAGCTCGGCAGGCTTGCTTTGCGTACACACGTAACATACCAAAATCTTGTCGTTCTCCGGCGCGATGACGCTCACGACGTATGACGCGACTATAAAGGGGAGGTTTGATTTTGTTGGCGCCACCCTTGGGGCTCCTTTTGCTGATTCCGTGTTTACGCGTGTTAGTAAAAGTTTGGTGAGTGACGATTCGTGCTTTTCAGTCTTTGTGCTTTCAGATTGATCTCTGCCGTTCAGTTTGTACTTGTGTGGGTCGTATCTAGGCAATCGAGACGTGCGGTCAGGTCGTATTGTTTTACATTGCGGTCCTGTCCCCGCGTTTTTCATTGTCAGGGTCGTTCTTCATAGGTCTTGCTGTTCTTCACTGCGGTCTGTTTAGTGCAATTCTGATTTGTCGTTCGTAACTAGCCTTGTAGCCATGTTGCAGGCACCTAGTCGTCGCCGACTTCGTGCTAAGCATCTTCTGTCTATAGGTCTGTTTGTTTATGACCTAGACAATGAGGAGTTCATGAACAGGAGGAGGACACGTTCATGGACCAAGAATTGGTTGCTCCGTAGGAACCAATTCTCTCACATGCCTTTGCTGCGGGAGCTTCAGGAAAATAATCCTGTTGATTACAGGAATTTCCTGAGGATGTCTGATCCCGTCTTTCAGCACCTGTTGGCTTTGGTGTCCCCCTATATTACCAGGCAGGACACCGTTATGCGGGAAGCCATCAGTGCTGAGCAGAGGCTAGTTGCCACCCTCCGTTATCTGGCAACTGGGAGAAGCCTTCAGGACTTAAAGTTCTCCACGGGCATCTCCCCCCAGGCTCTGGGCCTCATCATTCCTGACACCTGCTCTGCCATCATCCAGGTTCTGCAGGAGGAATATATGAGGGTAAGTTTTCTCCTTTAATATCACATTTTATGTCTATAATGTATGCTAATGTCTTGTAGTTATCTCTTCCTTCCCTAATTACCATGTCTGGAATATGCTGTGAATGTCCCCTTTGCCCCCATGCATGATGTAAACTTTGATGCCCCTTTTTTGGCCTACATGCATATTTTCCATCACTTACCTCCCCAGCATGCTATCCTGGGCCCCAACCTACCTAGTCTAGTCACTTCCCAATGTATTGTGTTATATCCATTGTAATGTCCCCCCCTCCCCTCCAAAATGTGTTGTAAAGTCTATGTTCACCAATATTTTTTTATTTTTTTTGTAAATTTTAGGACTCCCAAACTCATCTAGCCCTCCCCTCCAAAATGTGTTGTAAAGTCTATGTTCACCAATATTTTTTTAATTTTTAGTTAAATTTTAGGACTCCCAAACTCATCTAGCCCTCCCCTCCAAAATGTGTTGTAAAGTCTATGTTCACCAATATTTTTTTAATTTTTAGTTAAATTTTAGGACTCCCAAACTCATCTAGCCCTCCCCTCCAAAATGTGTTGTAAAGTCTATGTTCACCAATATTTTTTTTTTTTTAATTTAAATTTTAGGACTCCCAAACTCATCTAGCCCTCCCCTCCAAAATGTGTTGTAAAGTCTATGTTCACCAATAATCAAAATTAATTTTTTTTAGTACTCCCAAACTCATCTAGCCCTCCCCCAAACTTGTGCATTGGCCCATCAGAGGGGGTGTTTAATGTGTTAATTGGCTAAATATATTTAGATATAATATGCTAGTTCCCAGAAATGTTATAATGCTTATAATGTCTTTGTATAATCTGCTTGCAAGGTTATGTGGCTAATTTTTTCTTTTTTTCTTCCCCAGCTTCCGTCCACACCACAGGAGTGGCAGTCTGTGGCTTTGGACTTCCAGACCCGATGGAACTTCCCCAACTGCGGGGGAGCCATCGACGGGAAGCACGTCCGCATCGTGCCTCCACCCCGTTCAGGATCCCAGTTCTTTAATTATAAGGGGTTCAACAGTATTGTGCTGATGGCGGTGGTGTCAGCACAGTATGAATTCCTTTTTGTGGATGTCGGGATGAATGGACGGGTATCGGATGGGGGAGCCTTCAGGCAGACGGAGTTCGCGCTTCGCCTTCAGGATGATGATCTGTCATTGCCACCGGATGACCAGAATGTAGAAGGCCTGCCATTTGTTTTCCTGGCTGATGAAGCGTTTGCCCTGGGACCCCATCTTATGAGGCCATACCCTCAGCGCACCCTCACCCCAGAGAGGAGTGTCTTTAATTTCCGGCTGGGCCGAGCACGTAGAGTGGTTGAGAACGCTTTCGGCATCATGGCCAGCCGGTTCCGCCTTTTCCTCACCTCTCTCCACATGGCGGAATATAAGTGGAATACTATTATTTTTGCCTGCTGCATTCTACACAATTTTTTGCGGAGACAATCTCCAAATTATATGGCCCTGGTTGGGCCCGAGGCACAACATTTGACCCCTGCAGAAACTTTGGCGGGCCTTGAAGCTGGCCACACAGGACTGCCCCCCCAGAGTGCCCGTGAAGTCCGGGACAAATACATGGACTATTTCATGGGTAGGGGGGCAATACCATCTCAATCTAATTTGCCATAATTGTAGCTTTAAAAAAAATAAATCCTAATCTTTTTTCTAAACTTGTTATGTCTTGCTTGTGTTGTTTGGAGTTCTTTACTAAGTGTAACTAAGTGTATTTTCATTATCAACTAGCAAACATTTCCCAGGTGACCCCCAAACCAAACACATATAAAATTTTACGTATTTTATGAAAAACACCACACACTTTTTTTAGGTTCAAAAGCTCTTTATTTTCTTAATTTATTTATTTTTATTTTTTCATAAATACCCTACAAAAATTTATGGTATATTTTCTCATACAATATACAATCATTTTTGTATTTTTTTTGGTCATTTTTCTCATACAATATACAATCATTTTTGTATTTTTGTGGGTGATTTTTCTCATACAATATACAATCATTTTTGTATTTTTGTGGGTGATTTTTCTCATACAATATACAATCATTTTTGTATTTTTTTTGGTCATTTTTCTCATACAATATACAATCATTTTTGTATTTTTGTGGGTGATTTTTCTCAAACAATATACAATCATTTTTGTATTTTTGTGGGTGATTTTTATCATACAATATACAATCATTTTTGTATTTTTGTGGGTGATTTTTCTCATACAATATACAATCATTTTTGTATTTTTGTGGGTGATTTTTCTCAAACAATATACAATCATTTTTGTATTTTTGTGGGTGATTTTTATCATACAATATACAATCATTTTTGTATTTTTGTGGGTGATTTTTCTCATACAATATACAATCATTTTTGTATTTTTTTTGGTCATTTTTCTCATACAATATACAATCATTTTTGTAATTTTTTTGTTTTTTTTTATTAAATAAAGTATAAAATCTGGTTTTATTATTTTTTTGTTTTTTTTTGTATTAAATAAAGTCTAAAATCTGGTTTTATTATTTTTTTTTTTTTTTTTTTATTAAATAAAGTCTAAAATCTGGTTTTATTATTTTTTTGTTTTTTTTTTTATTAAATAAAGTCTAAAATCTGGTTTTATTATTTTTTTTTTTTTTTTTATTAAATAAAGTCTAAAATCTGGTTTTATTATTTTTTTGGTTTTTTTTTTATTAAATAAACTTCAAAATCTGCTGTTTAAATTTTTTTTTGGTATTTTTTTCAGATTCAGACTCTCCCCAATACATCCAATAAATTTTTTAATTTAGTTTCCACCCTCCTTGCTCTTTCATTATTTTTTCTGTTGGCCAAATGTATCTCCTCCACCTCTTCTCTGCAGGCCCATATTTCCGAGATCAGCATCTGTTTTGTATGCCTGTCCAAGCCACCACCTGATCCTGAAATGTGGGACAAAACAATTTATTTAAATTAGGCAGGCCTACATCTACATTACCTGAAGCTGGGTTAGTTATATGTTACTTTACCTGATGTGGTGGCAGGCTGCGCATCATCACCATCCCTCGGGGGTGTGGCTTGCTGGACTTCTTGCTCCCGTGTTGAAGCTTCATGACGCCCTACGAGAATGAAGAAAATGGAAACAGGATTTTTAGAGCTTATAGGCCTGAAAGAGGAATATGATTCACTTTATAAAATTTCTGGGACTATTGATGTTTCGAAAAACCCCTCAGGGCAAAACACAGGATTGAAGGCATTCACAAAGATCCTGACAAATCTTGTAGCTTTGGTCTACTTTTAAACATGTAAGCCAACAAAGTATACACTGGATCACCTCAGCTCTGTGTGAAGCCCAAAATGGGTTATTAAAGGGGACAACAATTATGCAAATGAGTCCACATGTGTCACCGACTGCTGAGCAGACTCTCCTTTTACTGTATATTTAATTATTAAAAAAAGATTTGTGGTTTTAATAGCACATCTACATAATTTTCACGATTGATCTCACCACAATTTTCAAAAAATGTCATAATTTGTAGGATTTAAAACACAATATTTAGTCGTTCCGAATGGACGTCCAGTTTGACGACAAATTATTGTGCCTAAAAAAATATTACAGTACAACCTGAAATAAAAAAAACATGGCGCGGAACAAATCTTACAAAATATATAACAAACTTACTTCTTCTAATCACTCTCCTGATCCTCTTCATTTGTTCCGGCTCCCGTTTTTTGAGGTCACACCACCTTTTCCGGATCTGCTCCTTGGACCTTTTCACTCCAAATTTGCGATGGAGACTCCTCCTCACCTTCTCCATTATTGCGGCCTTGACCTTGTTCGGGTACTTATATGGCCCATGCCTCCCATCGTAGTCCTCTGCTTTGAGGATGAGGACCATCTCCACCATTTCCTCAAAGGTCATGTTGGAGGCCTTACAACTGATTCGCCGTGCTGCCATATTCTCCAACATGTGCTTCCAACCAAAAAAAGATGGAAAAGGGGCGGGGAAAATACGATACCATGAACGTCAGGGGCGGGGAGACGTGCGTAAAGTCCCACATGCGCGTGTATAAAGGGCTACCACGTGAGTAAAAGGGGCGTTCACAGTTTGTGGAAGACGGCGGAGATAACGATCGGGTCAAAGACCGGTATGTAACTACATTTTACATGTTTTTCTTGATTGAATGATTTTGTGGCCTACATCTTAGGTTCAGAAATTACAACATAGCCAGTTTGAAATTTGAAGGTAATGGTCCGCTATAGTGCCGTCGTACGTAAACAACGCTTTGATTATGCATTTTGATCCAACTACTGTTGTGTGGGCAATCTCGGTTCTCATCAGGATGTCTTCTAAAAACAAGTCGGTTAAAACATGATGCAAATGGTCGCTTTTATGTCTTGACCAAACTATATCGGAGTGCTTTTATCTAACTAACGTTTCATACACAAATGAGGATGAGATCTGGCTTATTAGTTCGACACAACTGGTCATCTGGTTCCTAGGAACTGACCCAACATGATCTGCTGCCAATTCCACCTTGTCGTTTTTGCGACGGAAGATAAGGGGCGGGGGGGAAACATCAATTTTTTTTAAGCATGGGCGGATGTCGTGTGCGGAGTGTATATAAGGCTCGAACACATGTAGCGTCCATACGACCGGGTTGCGTAAGAAAGACGTTTGAACGACAAGCGTGTAGGTATGCTTCGAACTTGGGACAGCAGTGGCATATTCAGGAAAGACAGACATTTAAAGGAGCACTAAGCCAAAATTGTTTGGGGCAGAAATAACTAACTTTACATTATATCAGTCTTGATTTCATGTCCTCATTGTCCCTTTTTGCTTTTAAGCAGCTGTAATCATTTGCATAAATCATCACTTCCTGGTTCTGCTCCCTCTCAAATTTATCAGGGGAGCTTGTCACTGTGGTCTAAGCTGTGTGTCTAAAAATCAACCAAAACAATGCTACTAATTTTTGAAATTAAAATATGCCCTGCTTTTATTTTTTTTGGGTTCTGTGTGTCTCTTTACTTCACAGAAACAATAACTAAATTTAAAACCAAAAGTGAAACTAGAGGCACATTATATGTATGCACTTGTATGTCTCTAGACACTGTAAACAGTAATTTCCTCAAAAAATATAGTTATCCATTAGTGACCCTTTAAGGGCTAGCTTGTGAGAAAGAGTAATTGACTTTCTAGATTGTGTAGTGACATTATTTTTTTATCCTTTGTTTTGGACAGGAAAAGATGAATCGCTTTAACCAACCCGACTTCTTGGAGATCTTTATTGATAGGTGGCAAGAACTTCCTGTTCTGTGGGCCACCAAAGACCCCATCTCTCGAAATAGAGAATTGCGCAAAACAGCACTGGAGAGCCTGCTCCCACTTGTGCGGAGACAGGTGGGGTTTGATGTGACAACTGACCAGTTGGAGGTCAAAATTGGGACCTTGAGAGGCACCTACAGGAAGGCACGCAACAAGGTCTTGGCTTCGATGAGGTCTGGAGCTGGAGCAGGGCGGGTATTTCAACCCAAGTTGTGGTACTACAGCAAACTGAGCTTCCTGGATGAACACCTGGAGGTTAGGGAGTCACTTTCTAGCCTTCGCCCCAGAAGCCACAGAAGCTCCAGCCTTCCCTCCAGCCAACCTGCTGCTCCCTCTGCAGAAGAACCCTCTCAGCAGCCTTCCATCCTGGATGAAGATCCAGATTTGCCCAGCTGGAGCCAGGTATATAGTACTTTCAATGTGCAAATATGTGGTGTTCAAATGTTGTTAAAGAGATGTAAATTAAGATATTAAAGGTAAATAAAAATTAGATATAAAAGTGTTATTCCTAAAATTTGTCAGTATTGGCCATGAATTTTTGTGGTGTGATTGACCATAAAACATGGGTCAGAATGATTGGCTTAGCTAAGTCGTGACCAAAAAAAATGCAACAGTCAGGAGCTTAAATAAATAAACCAAAAATGTTAAAAAATAGTAAAACTTTACTTTTTTTCCATACACAGGACGAGACCAGGCAGCAGGAGGATCAGGAAAATGCCAGGCAGGAGGAGGACAGGGTGAGTGGCTTGGAGGAGGCTGCAGGCCCAAGTATCTTGGACGTGTTGGCAGGCCCAAGTATCAGGAACGTGGTGGCAGGCCCAAGTGGAGCGGATGAGGTGGCAGGCCCAAGTGGGTTGCACGAGGTTGCTGGGCCAAGCACGAGATGCCAGGTGTCTCCTCTTCGTCTGCGTCCGAGAAGGCAGGTGAGGGATACAAGGGTGCGTGACGCCTCACTAGCCCTCATTCGGGATGCCCATGCAACCCTGCAACAGCCTCCCACTGCTCAGGAGGGATTTGTCACAGTTGTTTTGGCCAAAATGTCAGAAATGACATTAGACCAACGCCTCCTCTTTGAGGGCCTCCTCATCACCCTGGCAAATCAGGGGGTGAGGGGTCTTCTCACAGAGGACACTGTGATTTGCCGCCATCCCCATCCTCACACACCACATAACTCCCAAGCTCCCCCACCTTCTTCTTCTTCTCATGCTCCTTCTCAAGCTCCCCCACCTTCTTCTTCTTCTTCTTCTTTTTCTCATGCTCCTTCTCAAGCTCCCCCACCTTCTTCTTCTCCTGCTCCTTCTCAAGCTCCCCCACCTTCTTCTTCTTCTCATGCTCCTTCTCAAGCTCCCCCACCTTCTTCTTCTTCTTCTTCTTTTTCTCATGCTCCTTCTCAAGCTCCCCCACCTTCTTCTTCTCCTGCTCCTTCTCAAGCTCCCCCACCTTCTTCTTCCTCTTCTTCTCCTGCTCCTTCTGAACATTCTTCTTCCTCTTCTTCTCCTGCTCCATCTGAACATTCTTCTTCCTCTTCTTCTCCTGCTCCATCTGAACATTCTTCTTCCTCTTCTTCTCCTGCTCCATCTGAACATTCTTCTTCCTCTTCTTCTCCTGCTCCATCTGAACATTCTTCTTCCTCTTCTTCTTCTACTACTCCTCCTCCTTCTACTGCTCCTCCTCCTTCTACTGCTCCTCCTCCTTCTACTCCTCCTCCTTCTACTCCTCCTCCTTCTACTGCTCCTCCTCCTTCTACTCCTCCTCCTTCTACTGCTCCTCCTCCTTCTACTCCTCCTCCTTCTACTGCTCCTCCTCCTTCTACTCCTCCTCCTTCTACTGCTCCTCCTCCTTCTACTCCTCCTCCTTCTACTGCTCCTCCTCCTTCTACTCCTCCTTCTACTGCTCCTCCTCCTTCTACTCCTCCTCCTTCTACTGCTCCTCCTCCTTCTACTGCTCCTCCTCCTCCTCCACCTCCTCCTCCACCACCGTCGGCTACTCATCCTCCACCACCTTCGTCTACTCCTCCTCCTGGCATGAGTACTACCCCTGTGGCACCACCTCCAGCCAGGCATAAGAGGAAGGCTGCTGAGAAGGCTGCAGAGAAGGTGAAAGAGCAGGCTGCAGGGAAGCCACCAAGGAAGGCCTTGAAGAAATCAAGAAAGTGACTCCCTTACTTCCATGTGGTGTACCAGAGTTCAGGCTGCTGTAGTACCACAACCTGGTGACATCTGCCTGCCCTGCTCCAGTTTCTGACCTCGGGGAGTCCAAGACCTTGATGCGTGACTTCCTGAATGATCCTCTCAAGTCCCCATTTTGGCCTCCAACTGATCACCAGTCACATCAGGCCACACCTGGCTGTGCACAAATGGCAGCAAGCTCTCCAGTGCTGACTTTTGCATATCAAATTTTTTTTTATTACCAAAATAAATGGTACATTTTTTTTTTAGAGTTCATACTTGTCCTTGTATTTTTTTACATTTCAATTTTGCAAGTGAGAAGGCAGGTTATTATTTTGTAAAAATTGGATATAAGGTGTAATTTGAAAGGGACACATGAGATAAGACAAAGCAATAAGGTTTCTATGGGGGGAACTTGACATTACAAAAACTAAAAGGATTATCATTTTTTAAAAATTAAAAAATAAGGTGATTAAAATCAGGATTTAAAACACACGACCAAAATAAGGTGACAATAAAAAAAAATAAAAATATTGAGTCCAGTAAGAAAAAGGTTCCACCTAATTTTAAGGAACTCTGTGTGAATATCGTTAAAAAAAAATTATTATATTGCTGTTTTGTGCCCTTAGGAAAAATTGTGTAAAGCGCTGCAAATAAACGATTAAATAATGTTGGAAGCGACACGAATGTGCTATCTCCAATCCAAACGCTAGTTTTACCTATGTTGGTCTCCAGTGTCTAAGTTTTTGACAAGTTTCTTAGCATACACACGACCGAGTTTCTCGTTTAAAAAACAGCCCGATGAAGAACTCGTCGAGCCAAAATCCACTGCCATCGAGAAAATAGAGAACCTGCTCTCTATTTGCTCGACGAGTTCCTCGGCGGCTCCATCGGGCCAAAAATGTACACACGACCGAGTTTCTCGACAGAATCCGGCTCTTCACCGAGATTCTCGACGAATTCTGCCGAGAAACTCTGTCGTGTGTACGAGGCCTTACTTTGGCTGGCTTGTAAACAAGCCTCTCTCGATCCAACAAAGACCACAGATCCTGGATGGCAATAATGACCTCTAACATGGATGGATGTCTCTCAGAGATATAATGAGAAATGGAGGGGCTTCATAGTGCATTAACTTCAAAACGTATTTATTAATAAAAGTAATACACTTACAGTTAGGATGGTAAAGCATGCACGTCTGTCTCACAGAATAACAACAGTGCCACTTCCGCTCTTGGCTGGAGCAGAGATGACGTCCCCGATGGCTCTCCTCCCTTATGCGTTACGTGGCTGCACACGCCACTTAGTCATAGGGTATTAGATATTAGGGTCATTATTGCCATCCAGGATCTGCGGTCTTTGTTGGATTGAGAGAGGCCTGTTTACAAGCCAGCCAAGGTGAGAGGCTGGGGGAAATGGGGTCACCTGGATTGAAGCACTTTGCACTCAAAATTTTATGCGGATTGGAGCACTGCACATTTAGAAATCGCTGTGGATATTAGAAGATATACACGATTTATTTGGACTTTTTATTCATCACATCTATTTATTTATTTTTTTGAAAATATTTTTGGACTTTTATTTATTTATTCATTTGCACAGAGACTCACGTTTTGCAAATTTGCATGAAGTCAGCAATCTTATTCAGTTGAATATTACAATTTAAATTCATTACTGCTTTTTGGATTTTTCACTTATTGTGGTTGCTTGATCACATTCCACATTATTTTAGATACACAGGGACAGATACACGTAATTTAAAATTTTGCGCGTCGTATCTTTGTTTTGGTATCCATCTGTGTTAGATCCGACAGGCGTACGCCTTAGTACGCCGTCGGATCTAAGATGCAATTTTCCGGCGTCCGCTGGGTGGCGTTTCCGTAGTATTCCGCGTCGAGTATGCAAATTAGCTATTTCCAACGATCCACGAACGTACGAGCGGCCGTCGCATTCTTTTACGTTGTTTCCGTTCGGCTTTTTCCGGCATATAGTTAAAGACGCTATCTGGTGGCGTACTCAATGTTAAGTATGGCCGTCATTCCCGCATCAAATTTTTTTTTTTTATTTTGTTTGCGTAAGTCGTCCGTGAATGGAGCTGGACGCCATTTACGTTCACGTCAAAACCAATGACGTCCTTGCGACATCATTTGGAGTAATGCACCCTGGAAGTTTTGATGGACGGGGCATGCGCAGTTCGTTCGGGTTCGGGGACGCGCTTCATTTAAATGAAACACGCCCCCTACTCGCGGCATTTGAATTCCGCGCCCTTACGCCGCGAGAGATACACTACGCCACCGTAACTTACGGTGCAAATTCTTTCAGGATTCAAACCAAAGCCAGGTAAGTTACGGCGGCTTAGCGTATCTCAGATACGCTGCGCCGGTGCAGATCTTTGTGGATCTACCCCACATTGTTTTTTATGCGTATTCATTTACATATTTGGCATTTGCACTTTTGATTGCACTTAGCACTTTATGGTCATGTTTGTATTATAGCAAGCGCCACAACACCCCCCTTTTATTCAGTTTGTTCAGTGTGTGAGCACTTATATGGTTGTGGAAGCTGTTGTATTTATACATTTTATTATTTATTTTAGTTTGGTTTGGGCATTAGTTCCCCCCCATGCTCATTTATACATGTTTTTTTTTCTCTGGGGAAAAGCAAAAAGGACATATGCCGCGTACACACGACCGTTTTTCGGGTTCTAAAATATTACGTTTTTTTTTTTAAAGTCATTAAAAACGATCATGTGTGGGCTCCAGAGCATTTTTCACAATCTAAAAAATGGGCATTAAAAAATTCGAACATGCTCTATTTTTTCACAACGTTTTTAACATTGTCATTTTTAAGGTTGTAAAAAATGGTTGTGTGTGGGCTTTAACGATGTGAAAAAAACGCGCATGCTCAGAAGCAAGTTATGAGACAGCAGCGCTCGTTCTGGTAGAATTAGCATTCGTAATGGAGTAAGCACATTCATCACTCTGTAACAGACAGAAAAGCGCGAATCGTCTTTTACTAACACAAAATCAGTAAAAGCAGCCCCAAGGGTGGCGCCATCCGCATGGAACTTCCCCTTTATAGTGCCGTCGTACGCGTTGTACGTCACCGCGCTTTGCTAGAGCATTTTTTTTTTCACGATCGTGTGTAGGCAAGGCCGTTTTAATGATCGAGTTGAAAATCGTTTTTTCTAGACCCTTAAAAACGTCATTTTTTAGAACCCGAAAAACGGTCGTGTGTACGCGAAAATAGAGATCCTAAAGAAGATATTTTCCAGAATTATACTACCCCTTCAACATTTTAGGACTGGTGTTGTTTGGGTTTGGTGTACCTGGGACTATTGTTGGCTATTCCAATGCTTTTACAGTATAGGTATAGGAACTGATTGTAATGACACCAATGAATAATATAAAAATTGCTCTTTATAATATTTTAATTTTTCTCGGGCGAAAACCTAAAAAAAAGATAGAAATCCTAAAGGGCAATATTTCCAGATCTATACTATTCCCCAAAATTAAAGGACCGGCGATGTCTGGGTTTGCTATAACTGGTGCTGGTGCTATGCTCTTCCAATGCTTTTATATAGGAACTGTTTGTAATGATACAAATTAATGAAAAAAAATAAAAAATATTGCTCATTATATATATTTTTTTCTCTAGCCACTTAAGCCCCGGACCATTATGCAGGTTAAGTACCTTGCCTCTTTTTGCGATTCCGCACTGCGTCGCTTTAACTGACAATTGCGCGGTCGTGTGACGTGGCTCCCAAACAAAATTTGCGTCCTTTTTTTCCCACAAATAGAGCTTTCTTTTGGTGGTATTTGATCACAATATTTTTAACTTTTTGCTATAATAAATGTCCCCAAAAAATATATATAAAATAAAATGTTTTCCTCAGTTTAACCTGATATATATTCTTCTACTTAATTTTGGTAAAAAAAAATCGCAATAAGCGTTTATTGATTGGTTTGCGCAAAAGTTATAGCGTTTACAAAATAGGGGATAGTTTTATGGCATTTTTATTAATATTTTTTTTTTACTAGTAATGGCAGCGATTAGCTTTTTTTTTTTTTCATGACTGCGACATTATGACTGACACATCGGACAATTTTGACACATTTTTGGGACCATTGTCATTTTCACAGCGAAAAGTGCTATACAAATGCACTGATTACTGTGAAAATTACAATGGCAGTGAAGGAGTTAACCAATAGGGGGCGCTAAGGGGTTAAGTGTGCCCTAAGGGAGTGATTCTAATTGTAGGGGGGCGTGGCTGTAGGCGTGACATCACTGATCGTTGTTCCCTATAACAGGGAACAGACAATCAGTGAGACTTACACACACCTCTCCCCGTTCTTCAGCTCCTGTGACTGATCGCGGGACACCGGGGGCGATTGGGTCCGCGGGTCCCGTGGGCGCGGTCACAGATCTTCGGACCGAGTCGCGCATCCGACCCACGGCTGGGCTCTTAAAGGCGAAGTACAGGTACGTGCCTGTGCCCAGCCGTGCCATTCTGCCGATGTACAGTATATGTGCAGGAGGCGGTCCTTAAGTGGCTAGAGAAACCCCCCCCCCCAAAAAAAAAAGGAAAATCAAGATCAAAAAGGAAATTCTCTAGAATTATACTATCTCCAAATACTATAGGATTGGTGTTGTCTGGGTTTGTTGTAATTGGGTCTATTATGATTGTTTATTGTCAAAGTAAGAAATGGATTGCCCAGTAGGGATTCTAACCCCTTCCTGCCGCTTCCTGCCCCTTTAAGAGGTTCTAAATGCCAGGAGGCAGACATTGTGATCATGTGATTGATGTGATAGGCAGTCACAGCGGTCACGTAATTGGAAAGCTCCCGATTGCAAGTATGCATCAGGGGATGTATGGTACCTGTATGGTACCCGCTGGTGACTGTGCTGGGAGCATTCTATACATGCTACCAGGGCAGCCATCAGAAATTGTGGGGCCCCTTACACAGCTTCGGGCCTTGACCACCAACATTCTCCAGGTCCCACCCACTGGCTGTCCCATCGAATCCGTCCACTGGCCATTCCATGTCCTCCTACATCTCCATCCCATGTTCTCTATCCCATGTCCTCTTCATCCTCCTGCAATACCATCTCCTCCATCCCATGTCCTCCTCCTCCAGTTCCATCTCCTCCCTACCATGTTCGACTCAAACTCGAAGCTCATCCCTATTAATAGCCATTCCTCACTTACCTTGTATTTGTATATGGAGCATTGGACTCCTCTTTAATACATTGGTGGTAGATGTTTTCACTTCACAAAAATAATTCCCAGAATCCTTCAGCTGAGCGGACTGGACTTCATATTGATTAGATGAACCGAATCTCGGAATATCCTGTCCATCTTTATAGAATGCAAACTGCAGTTCTGTCCTCTGTCTGTGCCGACTAGGGCTCGTGTCACATGTCAGGGTCATGTGATCACCTTCTACCGCTGGATTATGGGATCGTTTTAATTCTGGTTGCGAGAACAGCTCTAAGGGATAAAAAAAAAACAAATATGATAATATATAAATGTTACCGCTAAGTGATGAGCGAACTGGGCAAAGTTAGGGTCACTGGATGTTCCACAAACCCCCGGGGGACATTCTCAAACACCAAATCGCCAAATGCCATTGAATACTATAGGAATTGAATCTTGGTACTTTTGCCCTTTTTTAGGGCTAATTTTCAGGATTCTTTTCTTAATACATAAACGTTACAGTTTTGGTACTCTATGCTATTTCAAGTCTTTTTATGGGAATTGTTTGTAATGATACAAATGGATTAAATTAATATTGCTCATTTATACATGAATAAAAGGGTGTGTTGTGGCGCTTGCTATAATACAAATATGACCATAAAGTGCTAAGTGCAATCAAAAGTGCAAATGCCAAATGTGTAAATGAATACGCATTAAATAAACAGTGTGTATCTAAAATAATGTGAAATGTGATCAAGCAACCACAATAAGTGAAACATCCAAAAAACAGTGAGGAATTATGAAAGGATAGAGTTCCCCCATAATATCAATGCATTGTAAGGCTTGCTAGAGTTCCCCCATAGTAATCAATGCTTGTATGAAGATATTCTTTAACCCAGAGCTTCTAGGATTAATTACAAAGAAGCTAAGAACAACCTTGCCAAATATTATTATGTACTGAGCAGAGAACAATAACATAGATAAGGCGTAAAGAGGGAACAAGGTTTTAGTTGGTCACACAGAAAATAGATTGCTATATTTTACACATGTTGTATAATTGTGACGAGTAATACTTGTATAACCTAATTACTTGAATATGATTGGCTGAGACAAGGGCGTTCCTTTTCTTGTATGATTTGATTAGGTGCAAGTACGCACGAGAAATAAAGTCTAGTCTTGGATTCACCATATTGCTGTGTGTGTGCTTGACTCGCCGATGCATCAGAGAGCTCCATACATCCAGAAGTCCTAAAGAAACCCGGGTTTAACCACCAACCTTACACATTATCCTCCTGCAATACCATCTCCTCCATCCCATGTCCTCCTCCTCCAGTTCCATCTCCTCCATCCCATGTCCTCCTCCTCCAGTTCCATCTCCTCCATCCCATGTTCGACTCGAACTCGAAGCTCATCCCTATTAATAGCCATTCCTCACTTACCTTGTATTTTTATATGGAGCATTGGACTCCTCTTTAATACATTGGTGGTAGATGTTTTCACTTCACAAAAATAATTCCCAGAATCCTTCAGCTGAGCGGACTGGACTCCATATTGATTAGATGAACCATATCTCGGAATATCCTGTCCATCTTTATAGAATGCAAACTGCAGTTCTGTCCTCTGTCTGTGCCGACTAGGGCTTGTGTCACATGTCAGGGTCATGTGATCACCTTCTACCGCTGGATTATGGGATAGTTTTAATTCTGGCTGCGAGAACAACTCTAAGGAAAATAAAAATAAAATTGTTATAATATATAAATGTTACCGCTAAGTGATGAGCGAAATGGGCAAAGTTTGGTTCGCTGGATGTTCCACAAACCCCCGGGGACATTCTCAAGCACCAAATTTATATCGCCAAAACCCACTGAAGACTACAGGAGCTGAATCTTGGTAATTTTGTCCTTTTGCAAGGCTAATTTGCAAGTTTATTTTTTAACCACTTCCGGACCGACTTACGGCGATATACGTCAGCACTTTAAAGAGGAATATTGTTGCTATGGCAGCAGCTAGCCACCATAAGGCCACTTCTATACTGGGGCGGGAGCAGCTTTGGGCGGTAAAGCGCCGCTATCTTTACCGCCAATTTCGCACCGCTATTAGGCTGCTAGCGGGGCAGTTTTACCCCCACTAGCGGCCGAGAAGGGGTTAAAAACTACCTCAAAGCGCCCTTTGCCGGCGGTATAGCCGCGGCGTTCCATTGAAATCAACGGGCAGGAGCGGTGGAGGAGCGGTATACACACTGCTCCTTCACCGCTCCAAAGATGCGGCTAGCAGGACTTTTTTCACCATCCTGCTAGCGCACCGCTCCATTGTGAAAGCCCTCGGGACTTTCACACTGGAGAGACAGCAGCGGCTGTTTAGTGTTGGTTTGCAGGCGCTATTTTTAGCGCAATAGCGCCTGCATACCAATCCAGTGTGAAAGGGGTCTAACACCGGTATCCTCTTCTTCAGAGAGTGGTCTGGTTTCAGAACAAAAAGGGATCTCTGTGGCGGATTTGCCGCAAGATCACTTTTATCGGTGGCGGGAGAGTGCCCCCCTCTTGCCGCTCTCCGGTGCCCTCCGCCGCTTACCAGAGCCGCAGGCAGCAGCGGAGGCGATCGGATCCTTCTCCCCGTTAGGTATGGAGATGAGTGAGGGGGAAGATGGCCCCCATCCATCTCCATATAATTGCAGGGCGGAAGCAACGTCAAAACGTCACTCCCGCCCATAGCTTTTAAAAGGGCATTTTTTTTTTCAAATTACAAAATATATATATTTTTTATTGCATTTAAGTCGAAATGTGAGATATGAGATCTTTTTGACCAAATCTTATATTTAAAGTGGATGTAAACCCACTCTCATCCTTTCTAAACTACTGCCATAGTGCTGATCTATAAGGAGTCAGGACCCCCACTAACACACAGCTCCTTTCTCTATCTGCAACGTAGAGAGCGTCCTGACTCTCCTGTAGTCCAAGGGAGGGGGCGAGCACAACACTCCACACCAGGGAGAAAGCCTTGCATTACTGTGTGGAGTTACAGACAGAAGAACAGGAAGTGAGGATTTCTCAGAAGAAATAAGGACATTTAAAAGCAAAATGGAAGGATGAGGTAAGAGAAGGAGGACTGCACTAAGGTGAAGGAAGCTATTTAGGAAAAAAAATGTACCTTTACAACCCCTTTAAGTGGTTTTTAACCACTTGAGAGCCACGCTATAGACGAAAGACGTCCACAGCGCGGCTCTCAACTGCCGGGTGGACGTCCCTGGATGCCCTGCTATTTACTTTTCCCGCGCGCGATGCCGAGGCCACGCAGCGGGGAAAAACTGTGCCCGGTGTGTCACGTGATGCCGATGCGCATGCCTGGCGCCCGCGATGTCCACCAGCTACCGGTGATCGGCAGTGACAGCGCAAGGACATGGAACTCTGTGTGTAAACACACAGATCCATGTCCTGTCAGGGAGAGAGGGGACCGATGGTGTGTCCCTTGTACATAGGGACACAGCATCGGTCACCTCCCCCAGTCAGTCCCCTCCCCCCACAGTAAGAATCACTCCCAGGGAATACATTTAACCCCTTCCTCGCCCCCTAGTGTTAACCCCTTCCCTGCTAGTCACATTTATACAGTAATCAGTGCATATTTATAGCACTGAGCGCTGTATAAATGTGAATGGTCCCAAAATAGTGTCAAAAGTGTCCGATGTGTCCTCCGCAAAAAAAAAACTGACAAAAATTGCAGATCAACACCATTATTAGTAAATAAAATTAAAAAAAAATCATAAATCTATCCCCTATTTTGTAGGCACTATAACTTTTGCGCAAACCAATCAAAAAACGCTTATTGCGATTTTCTTTTTTAACCGAAAATATGTAGAAGAATACGTAGCAGCTTAAACTGAGAAAAATAAATATTTTTTTTTAAAACAAATTGGGATATTATCATAACAAAAAGTAAAAAAATATTGGGGTAGATTCAGATAGGTTAGCGGATCTTTAGATCCGCGTAACCTATCTGACTTACGATCCGCCGGCGCAAGTTTTTGAGGCTAGTGCCTAATTCAGAAAGCACTTACCTCGAAACTTGCGTCGGCGTATCGTAAATCCCCCGGTGGAATTTAAATTCCGCGGCTAGGGGGCGGCTACAATTTAAATCAGGCGCGTCCCTGCGCCGATCCAAAAGCGCATGCGCCGTCCTCGATTTTCCCCAGCGTGCATTGCTCCAAATGACGTCGCTAGGACGTCATTGGTTTCGGCGTGAGCGTAAATTGCGTCCGGCCGTATTCTGAATCGACTTACGCAAACGACGTAAAAATTCAAAACTCGGCGCGGGAACGGCGGCCATACTTAAAGCGGGAGTTTACCCATTTAAAAAAAATAAATAAATCTCCCCTTAGCTTCCTGCTCGTTATTACTAGGGGAATCGGCTATTTATATTAAAATATGTGCAGTACTTACCCGTTTTCGAGCTGCATCTTCTTCCGTCGCTTCCGGGTATGGGTCTTCAGGAGCGGGCGTTCCTTCTTGATCGACATTCTTCCGAGAGGCTTCCGACGGTCGCATCCATCGCGTCACTCGTAGCCGAAAGAAGCCGAACGTCGGTGCGGCTCTATACTGCGCCTGCGCACCGACGCTCGGCTTCTTTCAGAAAATCGTGACGCGATGGATGCGACCGTCGGAAGCCTCTCGGAAACCTGTCAATCAAGAAGGAACGCCCATTCCCGAAGCCCATACCCGGAAGCGACGGAGAGGATGCATCTCGTAAACGGGTAAGTACTGCACATATTTTAAAATAAATAGCCGATTCCCCTAGTAATAACGAGCAGGAATCTAAGGGGAAAAAGTGCCCTCTAAGGGTGAACCCCCGCTTTAACATAGGATACCCCTCATATTGCAGGGGTAACTATACGCCGGAAAAAGCCGAACGCAAGCGACATTAAAAAAAAAGCGACGGGCGGGCGTTCGTTTCTGAATCGGCGGATCTCCTCATTTGCATGTTCATCGCGTATACAAACGGAAGCGCCACCTAGCGGCCAGCGGGAGATTGCGGCCTAAGATCCGACGGTGTAAGTCACATACACCTGTCGGATCTTAGGGAGATCTATGCGGAACCTGATTCTATGAATCAGGCGCATAGATCCGACGGACGGAACTCAGAGATACGACGGCGTATCAGGAGATACGCCGTCGTATCTCTATCTGAATCCGGGGCCACTGTGTTTTTTTCAAAATTTTCTGTCTTCTTTTGTTTATAGCGCAAAAAAATAAAAACATGCAGAGATGATCAACTAACACCAAAAGAAAGTTCTATTTGTGGGGAAAAAAATATAAAAATATCATTTGGGTACAGTGTTGTATGACCGCGCAATTGTCATTCAAAATGTGTCAGCGCTGAAAGCTGAAAATTGGTCTGGGCAGGAAGGGGGTTTAAAGCGGAGTTCCGGCCACAATTTCACTTTTTAAATATAAATACCCCTGTAATACACAAGCTTAATGTATTCTAGTAAAGTTAGTCTGTAAACTAAGGTACGTTTTGTTAGGTTGTTACAGCATTTAGACACTTTATAAAATAGAAATTGACTGGGGCCATCTTAAGTGTGGGCATCATGAAGCCAGACTGTATGACTTCCTGGATTTCAGCCTTGCAGATCTCGCACATGCTCATGTCAGATCAGGTTTCAGCACCTGTGCTGTCTAAGTCACATGATTCTTTGAGACTGGGGAGTGCACAGACTCCTGGAAAGTTACACCCACTACATTTCCAGGAGTCTGTGCGGTGTAGGTTAGGAAGCTTAAGCACCTAGGTGCAGGAAGTGGGAAGATTAACTATTCTGCCTAGCAACAACACTTTGAAGGCATCTAAAAAAAAAAACTTCGTAAAGGACTAATGACATTTTTTTTAAAACTACTGATGTAATGTTATATTTATGGGTGGAACTCCACTTTAAGTGCCCAGTAATGAAGTGGTTAAAATCTGTGTATTTTTTTTATAGAACATATTGGTTTGCTTAACAGTCACACAATATTCATGCCACATAAATATTTCCAACACCATAATTTTTATGCTGTCAATTATTCGACATTATTCAAGTCATCTGCTTTTTACAAAATATGGGCCAGATTCACGTAGCTCAGCGGATCTATAGATCCGCTCGATCTACCTGATTTAAGATCCGCTCCCGCAAGTTTGAGAGGCAAGTGGGTAATTCACAAACCACTTACCTCCAAACTTGCGGCGGCAGATCGTAAATCCCCCAGCGGAATTCAAATTCCGCGGCTAGGGGGAGTGTACTATTTAAATCAGGCGCGTTCCGGTGCCGATTTAAATGAGCATGCGCCGTCCGCGGAATTTCCCGGCGTGCATTGCTCCCACTGACGTCGCTAGGACGTCAGTGGTTTCGACGCTTACGTAAACGACGTCCATCCGTATTCGAGAACGACTTACGCAAACGACGTAAACATTTTTTAATTCGACGCGGGAACGGCGGCTATACTTAACATTGGCTGCGCCTCATAGAAGCAGGGGTAAGTATACGCCGGGAAAGCCGCTACGGAAACGTCGTAAGAACACTGCGTCGGGTCCGCGTACGTTCGTGAATTCGCGTATCTCGCTGATTTACATATTATTCAAGGTAAATCAGCGGGAACGCCCCCGGCGCCATTTTCGAATTGAAAATAAGATCCGACAGTGTAACACAGTGTAACACTGTCGGATCTAAGCCCTATCTATGCGTATCTGATTCTATGAATCAGGCGCATAGATAGGACCAGTGTAAGTCAGAGATACGATGGTGCATCTGTAGCTACACCGTCGTATCTCTTTGTGAATCTGGCCCAAAGTCTTGTTTTGAGTACTTTTTAGGCCAAAAAGGTAAATTTTTGTGTTTTGTGTAAATAAATTAAAAAACTGGTTTTGCATCAAAAATGTTGAACTAGTATACAGGATATATGGAGTGACCAGGACTTACCTCTGACATGTAAGGACACTAAATCTGTGGTGACGTATTCATTCCGGTATAATTCACTGTCACATCTGTATTCTCCAGGCGCATTCCAGGAATCTATAACATCATTGTCCCAAAATACACATATGTTTTCACTGCATTTGTAGAATTGTGTTGACTGTAAACTATACTCCGGAGAGTTGTAACATTTCAAGGAGTAGGACCTTCCATCCTCATGCAAAAGAGGCTGAATGATGACCAAACCTGCAATAGAAAATAGCAGGGCAGTACATTAAGGCTGCATTCACACTATAACGCAGCGTATTTTGCCGCGACAAATTGCGGCGTATTGTGCCACGACAAAGCGAGTCGTTTAACCTTTTTTTTTTAACAAAACATTTAACCACTTAAGAACCGGACCAATATGCTGCCTAAAGACCCAAGGTGTTTTTACAGTTCGGGACTGCGTCGCTTTAACAGACAATTGCGCGGTCGTGCGACGTGGCTCCCAAACAAAATTGGCGTCCTTTTTTCCCCCACAAATAGAGCTTTTTTTTGGTGGTATTTGATCACCTCTACGGTTTTTAGTTTTTGCGCTATAAACAAAAATAGAGCGACAATTTTGAAAAAAAATGCAATATTTTTTACTTTTTGCTATAATAAATATCCCCCAAAAACATATAAATTTTTTTTTTCCTCAGTTTAGGCCGATATGTATTCTTCTACCTATTTTTGGTAAAAAAAAACCGCAATAATCGTTTATCGGTTGGTTTGCGCAAAATTTATAGCGTTTACAAAATAGGGGATAGTTTTATTGCATTTTTATTTTTTTTACTACTAATGGCGGCGATCAGCAATTTTTTTCATGACTGCGACATTATGGCGGACACTTCGGACAATTTTGACACATTTTTGGGACCATTGTCATTTTCACAGCAAAAAATGCATTTAAATTGCATTCTTTATTGTGAAAATGACAGTTGCAGTTTGGGAGTTAACCACAGGGGGCGCTGTAGAATTTAGTGTTCACTTAGTGTGTGTTTACAACTGTAGGGGGTGTGGCTGTAGGAATGACATCATCGATCGAGTCTCCCTATATAAGGGATCACTCGATCGATGCAGCCGCCACAGTGAAGCACGGGGAAGCCGTGTTTACATACGGCTCTCCCCGTTCTTCAGCTCCGGGGAGCGATCGCGACGGAGCGGCTATAAACAAATAGCCGCGCCGTCGTCCCAGATCGCTCCCCGAGGGAACCCGACCGCTGCATGTAGCAGGGGGGGGGGGCCCGATCGGACCCCCGACCCACGTCTAGGCAGGGACGTACAGGTACGCCAATGTGCCTGTACGTGCCATTCTGCCGACGTATATCTACATGCGGCGGTCGGGAAGTGGTTAATGTAAAAGTGATCCTAGTGGCTAATTAGCCACTGGATCGCTTTTACAGGTGGCAGAAGGCCCTCCACCTCCTGCTGCCTTCCACAACCTAAAGCCGAGGGGATTGAAGCCAGCTGCCCATAGAGATTACCAAGGACTAGAAATTCCCCGATCTACGGAACCAAACGCGACAAGTGTATGTTAACGAGTTTGCCACCACACATGTGAGGTATCGTCACAAACGATATAGCGAGAGCAATAATTCTAGCACCAGATGTCCTGTGTAACGCTAAGCTGGTAACCTGTAAAAGATTATAAAGTGTCGCCTATGTAAAATTTTAAGCACCCTCTTTGGTGCCGTTCCACGAGTGTGCGCAATTTAACCACTTAAGACCCGGACCATTATGCAGGTTAAGGGCCTTCCCCTTTTTTGCGATTCGTTACTGCGTCCCTTTAACTGACAATTGCGCGGTCGTGCGACGTGGCTCCCAAAAAATTTTTGGAAAAAAAAAACGCAATAAGCGTTTATCGATTGGTTTGCGCAAAATTTATAGCGTTTACAAAATA
Source organism: Rana temporaria (assembly GCF_905171775.1). NCBI lineage: Eukaryota > Metazoa > Chordata > Amphibia > Anura > Ranidae > Rana > Rana temporaria. Next base: position 105,104,230 of record NC_053501.1, read on the forward strand.
GGGGATAGTTTTATGGCATTTTTATTAATAATTTATTTTTTACTAGTAATGGCGGCGATCAGCGATTTGTTTCGTGACTGCGACATTATGGCGGACACATCGGACAATTTTGACACATTTTTGGGACCATTGTCATTTTCACAGCGAAAAGTGCTATAAAAATGCACTGATTAGGCCCCTTTCAGACTGAGGCAGGAGCTGCGGTGGCGGTATAACGCCGCTAAAAATAGCGGCGCTATACCGCCGGTATTGCCGTGGGATTCGGCCGCTAGCGGTGCGGTATTAACCCCCGCTAGCGGCCGATAAAGGGTTAATACCGCCTGCAATGCGCCTCTATAGAGGCGCATTGCGGGCGGTATTGCCGCGGTTTCCCATTGTTTTCAATGGGAAGCAGCGGTGAAGGAGCGGTATACATGCAGGGAACAGACGATCACTGACATTGCCACACAGAAAAACGGGGAAGGTGTGTTTACACATACCTCTCCCCGTTCTTCAGCTCCTGTGACCGATCGCGGGACACCGGCGGCGATCGGGTCCGCGGGTCCAGGTCGCGAGCTGGGCTCTTAAAGAGGACGTACAGGTAAGTGCTTGTGCCCAGCCGTGCCATTCTGCCGACGTATATCAGCGTGAAGGGGTCCTAAAGTGGTTAAAAAAGTGACATGTTAGGTATCTATTTACTCAGTGTAACATTATATTTTATATCTTACCAAACAATTGGGTGTTATATTCTGTTTTTGTGCATTAGAATTCACTAAAGTGTATTTTTTCCTAACACAATTGCCTTTGAAAAACAGCTGCGCAAATACCATGTGACATAATAAATTGCAACACCCATTATTTTATTTTCTAGGTACTCTGCTTAAAATAATATATATATATATATATATATATATATATATATATATATATATATATAGTGGGCTGGATTCAAGAAGCAATTGCGCCTGTGTAACCATAAGTTACACAGCACAATTGCTTACTTGCCCCGGCGTAACGAATGCTCCTGATTCAGGAACCTCGTTACGCCGACTGCAGCCTAAGATATGCGCGGCATAAGGCTCTTATGCCCGCATATCTTAGGCTGCATTCTTGCGATGGCCGCTAGGTGGCGTTCCCATTGTGCTCAGCGTATAGTATGCATACTAACGCCGATTCACAATGTTGCGTGAGCCCTGCGCACGCAATTTACGTTGTTTCCGTAAGGCGGTTTTCGCGTAAGGCTGCCAATGTTACGTATACCCGTCGTTCCCGCGTCGCGAAATTAGAAATTTACGTAGTTTGCGTAAGTGAATCGTGAATGGCGCTGGATGCCATTCACGTTCACTTTGAAGCAAATGACATCCTTGCGACGTCATTTGCCGCAATGCACGTCGGGAAAGTTTCCCGACGGAGCATGCGCTCTACGCTCGGCGCGGTAACGCGCCTAATTTAAATGGTTCCCGCCCCCTACGGGATCATTACACGTAGAAGAGAGAAGTGCCAGAATTGGTCCGGATGCGAATGGGATACAATTCTGAGTAGAGGTATCCCTCGGGGGCCTGGTATGAAATTTGGGGGGATTTAATTTTGGTTCGGTGTTCCACTTAATATTCATACCAGATCCAAAGGGCCTGGTAATGGACTGGGGGGAGGGGACCCATGCTGTTTTTTTCAATTACTTTTATCTCTATTGCCGAGACCGGACAATTCATTACAGCCGTGATCAGTTTTAAATGACTTTTGTTTTCCTTTAGAAAAGTCATTTTATGCAGGGACTGTTCTAAACACAGGAAAAATGCACCACTTTACAGGCATACTATAGACACCCCCCCAGGCAAGGAATTTAAAGGCATATTTCACTTTTATTGTTTAATTTTAAGCATTATTAACCACTTCCGTACCGTAGGAAGTCATATGATGTCCTGGACTTTAATGGGGGATACCTGAACCATGCCTGTAGCTACAGTCATCATTTAGATATCCTTCTTTTCAGGCGCTGATTCTGCGCACCATAAGAATGATCATAGCGGCGGTACCACCACTTGATCGTTCTTATAGGCGGCAGGAGGGGACATTCCCCCCCTCCCGCCGCCATCGGAGGCCTGGAGAACGAATTGGCCGCCGCCGGATGAAGAGCATAGAGATGACCAGTGACCAGATGGTCACCAGTCATCTCTATGACCGTCGGAGGCCCAGGCGCGACGCTATGACGTCACGCTCGGGTACACGGAAGTAAACAAAGCCGCAATCATGGCTGAAAGCATGAAATCTGTGAATTTTTTCCCAAAAACTCACGCTTACCAGCCTGGAGGAGAGATGTGGGGTCTTATTGACCTCGCATCTCTCCATAAAGAGGACCTGTCACACACTATTCCTATTACAAGGGATGTTTACATTCCTTGTAATAGGAATAAAAGTGATAAAAAAAATTTTTAAAAAAAAGTGTAAAAATAAAAAAAAAGTCAAATAAAAAAATATATAAAAAAAATATTTTAAACGCTCCTGTCCCCAGTAGCTCGTGCCCAGAAGCGAACGCGCACATAAGTCCCGCCCACATATATAAACGCTGTTCAAACCACACATGTGAGGTATCGACGCGTGCGTTAGAGCGGGAGCAATAATTCTAGCTCTAAACTGGTAACCTGTAAAAAAAATTAAAGCGTCGCCTATGGAGATTTTGAAGTGTGGCGCCATTCCATGAGTGGGAGCAATTTTAAAGCGTGACAAGTTAGGTATCTATTTACTTGGCGTAAAACATCATCTTTCACATTCTACAAAAAAATTGGACTAACTTTACTGTTTTGTTATTTTTTATTTCATGAAACCGTTTTTTCCCCCCAAAAAAGGCGTTTAAAAAATTATTGCACAAATACCGCGCGAGATAAAAAGTTGCAATGACCGCCATTTTAGTCCCCAGGGTGTCTGCTAAAAAAATATTTATAATATTTGGGGGTTCTGAGTAATTTTATAGCAAAAAAAAAATGATTTTTACATTAAGGAGAGAAGTGCCAGAATAGGCGCGGTATGGAATTGGTTAAAATCACTGCTCCCGAAAAAACGGCCATTTTTAAAACTTTCTTTTTGCATTTTTTATGACAATACCATGCATATAAGCCTTTAAAATTAGCACTTTTGATTTTTCATGTTAATCTCCTATAGACTTTTTACCAGTGTTCAGCGAACACCGCAAATTGTTCGCTATTCGGCGAACAGGCGAACACCCAGGGCCGATCCTAGGGTCACAGATGCCTGGGTGCAGAAATATTTCTGGCTCCCCCACATGGGCATGGTCATCTTACTAACTCCTCCCTTTTACACATTTTTCAATGGCTACGACTCAAACACAGAGATGCTCCCCTAAGAAGTCTTCATTAGTGTCCCCCATCAGAGTCCCCCCACAGCAGGTGTCCCCCATCAGAGTCCCCCTTCAGCAGGTGTCCCCAACAGAGCCCCCCACATCAGGTGTCCCCATAGATCAATATTTGTCCGATAGATCCATGTAGCTCGGGCGCGCTGGGAGAAGAAGCACATTACAGGGGGCGGAGCATACGTTGTGTCTTTGGTAACTTGGAGGGTGGCACTCAGAGAGCATTTCTGGGAGTGCACGGGGTGATTGGCAGCAGCTCCGGCCAACCCAGAAGCCTCTCATCACACCGTCTATGGCAAAAGAGCTGACACATGCAGAGGGTAGGGTGACCATGTGTCCCGGATTGCCCGGGACAGTCCCGCATTTTTCAGGTCTGTCCTGGGCACATTCATTCCAGGACAATACAGTGTCCCGGGAATGAAACTGACACAGCCACCCCCCCAGGCCAATCTGATGCCCCCAAAAAAGGCCGCCACATCACCGCTTTACTCACTGACAGTACTTGTCCTGGCCGGGAATGCCTGGAGGAGCACAGTCCCCGCCCCCTGCTTGTGATTGGAGAAATCATAAATCCCACCTCTTGTGTCCAATCACTGTGCTGTGATTCGTTACAGTACAAGCTGATATTTAGGAAGGGAGGGTGTCCCTGAATGGTAGTTTGGAAATGTGGTCAGCCTAGCAGAGGGGGTGGGGCAGACAGGAGACTACTCCATGCACACTGGACAGAATTTATTAGGGGAGCCTGGTACCGGAACATGGTCCAGTACTAGGCTCCGCTGTGGTACCCAGCCCGGATTCAGGGGACAGCGGGAGGTATGCGCTCTTGTCAGTTGCCAGCGGAGAGATCAAGCGGGATGGGGAACCGCAGCACCCGCTACATGTGCTCCGCCTCTGGACACAGACAATGAGGAGGGAGGGGAGCACTTTGGAGCTTCGGCGCCCCCACCTCTGCGGCTCCTGGGTGCCACCCACCCCCCCGTGCACCCTGCCTAGGATCGGCCCTGCGAACACCTGATGTTCGAGTCGAACTTATGTTCGACTTGAACATCGGGCTCATCTTTAGTTGTGATCTCTTATCAACTGGAAACTGTAAAAGCCAAATGATCAGCCTATTGGTCATTCAGGTGTGAAAAGATGAAGTGATGGTGAAATAATTTACTGCAAAGAGGCTCAGTGATAAAATATAGTTCATCTATCAAAATATTTTAGGATAATCCTGGTGATCTTACCATTGATGACTTCCAGTATGGCTGTTTCCCTTTTGATTGGCACACCCAACCAGTCGGTCTGTACGCAATAGTAGATTCCACTGTGATCAACTTGAGCAGATGCGATTGTGTAGTACATACCCCTGTGAACCTCCCAATCGTCCTTTATCCAAACATAAGACGCATAAAGGTTTCCCATATTACATGCCATTGTTATAGACTCTCCCTTGAAGAGTCTGTTACGATTTGGCATGAAGGTGATCATCCTGTTTGATGGCACTCCTAGAGGCGCTTTAAAAGAAAACAAAGCATAAAACAAAAATTAAGCATAAAACAAAGCATAAAACAAAAAAACACAAAAGCAAAGCATAAAAAGCACTGATGTCACCAGCATCCCACCCCCTCCAGGAGTAGAAATGAGATTGGGTTTCCTCTGAACTAAAATAACTAATGCGCAAACCAAGTGAACCTCAAAATTAATTTCAGAGTGGCAGCCAACATTAAGAATGTGTCCCTACAAAATGCATAAATATACACAATAATAAATGTGGCACAAAACAAAGTGTGTAGTGCAAAAACATCAAATAACAAAATCCATAAATAGTGCAAAATATCATTCAAGTGTACAAAAGTGCATGGGCAAAAGTGAATAAGGATCCACAATATTCAATATCATCTAGACCAGGGGTGTCCAAACTTTTTTCAAGGAGGGCCAGATTTGATGAAGTGAACATGCTCAAGGGCCGACCGTTTTGCCTGACATTCTTTGAACCATTAAAATTCGGTCTAAGGGCCAGATTCAGAAAGAGTTAAGCCGGCGTATCAGTAGATACGCCGTCATAACTCTGAATCTAAGCCGTCGTATCTTTAAGTGTATTCTCAAAATGAGATACACTTAAATCTAGCTAAGATACGACGGCCTGCGCCGTCGTATCTTAGCTTTCCACTTAGGCCGGCCGCTAGGGGCGTGAGCGCTGATTTACGCCTAGAATGCGTAAATCAGCGAGATACGCCTATTCACAAACGTACGCTTGCCCGTCGCAGTAAAGATACGCCGTTTATGTAAGGTGTTTTCAGGCGTAAAGTTAGTCGAACAAAAAGCTGGCCTAGCCAATGTTAAGTATGGACGTCGGTCCCGCGTCGAATTTTGAAAGTTTTACGTCGTTTGCGTAAGTCGTCCGTGAATGGGGCTGGACGTAATTTACGTTCACGTCGAAACCAATAAGTCCTTGCGGCGTAATTTGGAGCATGCGCACTGGGATACGTCCACGGATGGCGCATGCGCCGTTCGTTCAAAACGTCATTTACGTGGGGTCATGGTTTATTTACATAAAACACGCCCACCTCTTCACAATTTGAATTACGTGCGCTTACGCCGGCCCATTTACGCTACGCCGCCGTAACTTAGGAGGCAAGTGCTTTGTGAATACAGCACTTGCCTCTCTGACTTACAGCGGCGTAGCGTAAATACGATACGCTACGCCGGCTGAAACATACGCCGCCCTACGTGAATCCAGCTATAAGTGTGTTCTTCTGAGCACTAATACACTGCCCAACAAGAATTCTCTTGCCTTTGTGGCTGTGTGTGAGTAAAGAGATGAGCTCAGGCGTATTATTTGGATAGACCGTATTTATTAGTGTATAACACGCACATAAAGCCTACAGTTCAAGGTTTTACATCTTCTGTGGACATTGAAGTTTCTACAAAATCCAAAATTCCGATGCACAAAAGTCCACGCATGCTCTGAATCAAGTACGAGACGGAAGCGCTCAGTCTGGTAAAACTAGCGTTCGTAATGGAAATAGTACATTTGTCACGCTGTAACGGACTGTCACCAAACTTCTACTAACACGAGATTAGCAGAAGGAGCTCAAAGGGTGGCGCACTTGGTATTGAACTTCCATTCTCTAGTGCCGTCATACGCGTTGTACATGACCGCGTTCTTGGCGATAGGAATTTCCGACAACATTTGTGCGACCGTGTGTATGCAAGACAAGTTTGAAGCGACATCCGTCGGGAAAAAATCCACGGTTTTGTTGTCAGAATCTCCGATCGTGTGTACGTGGGATTACTATGAAGAAGACTTTCCATTTCGGAGGTTAAATCTCTTTTCCTCCAGATACAGTATAAAAAGTGCCCCCTTTATGGTCCATATATAAAACTGTACACCAAGTTCAACCACTTAAGGACCCCTTGTAGCCAATTTTGTTTGGGAGCCACATCGCACGACCGCGCAATTGTCAGTTAAATCGACGCAGTGCAAAATTGCAAAAAGGGGCAAGGTCCTTAACCTGCATAATGGTCCGGGTCTTAGGTGGTTAATATATGGACCACATATTCTTTTTATACATGGTAATCATATGCTTACTTTTTGAATAACTAACCTGGAAAAATCTCGATCTTATCACTGCCTCTGTAGGTACGGATTACAGGCATTGAGCAGGCATACGTGGCATTCGATTTTGTGTTATCTTCAAGTAAATTGGGGTCAGCGGCCGATGCTAGGACCATGATGCCGTTTTTGTAAAATTTTGTCTGATCTGTAGAATATCCAGAGCGGCTGTGACACCTCAGAGGCACCGTATCACCTTCATGCACATAGACCGGAGCCTGCAGGATGACTGGATCTGAAATACACAAAATCACAGCAAAAAATGTCATTACCAAAACATTATATGCATTTATTTATTTATTTCCTTTAGTGAATTTACTTTAATGCCTTTTTATGTATCATTTACTGCCCGTTTTTGGAGTTTGAGTTAAATACCGCATTAAGTGATCACGTGACCGATGTAACACATGTGCTAATCTTAGTTAATTAGTGATACCCTGTTTCCCCCAAAAATAAGACAGTGTCTTATATTATTTTTTGCTTCCAAAGATGCGCTAGGTCTTATATTCAGGGGATGTCTTATTTTTCAGAGGGGGGATTACCACTTTAGTAACCCCTTTTGATCCTCCTGTGTCATTTCGTTTCCCCCTTCTGATCCTCCTGTGTCATTTGGTTTCCCCCTTCTGGTCCTCCTGTGTCATTTTGTTTCCCCCTTCTGATCCTCCTGTGTCATTTTGATTCCCCCTTCTGATCCTCCTGTGTCATTTTGTTTCCCCCTTCTGATCCTCCTGTGTCATTTTGTTTCCCCCTTCTGATCCTCCTGTGTCATTTTGATTCCCCCCTCTGAGTTTCCTGTGTCCTTTTAAGTGATCCCCTCCCCCCACCCCTGTGCCAGTGGACACCTTCACTTGACATCCACCCACCCCTTTATCAAACATTTCCACACATTGCCCGACTCCTGCTCCGCGCTACCGTACTCACTGTCTATGGTAATTGTACGGCCAGACTCAGTCAGGGCACAGCGAGCAGCAGGCGGCAGCTTGTCCTGGTGGCGGCGCAGGCTCTCTAAAGAAGAGACCACGCAATTCCTGTCTGTGCTGCAGCCAATAGTGAGCTGCGTGACGGTGCCCGCCGATTCATGGTACAGAGTGTTACGGTAGCTTTGGGAGACCTTACTGTATTATCGGGATGCCTTATGTTCGGGGGAGGCCCTATTATCGGGGAGGTCTTATTTTCGGGGGGATGCCTTATATTTCTGCGAGAGGCAAAACTGAAAGGAGGTCTTATTTTCGGGGGATGTCTTACTTTCGGGGAAACACGATAGTTGATAGTGAATTGTGCTTGGCATGTTGCATACATTTTGATTAATTGCCATTGACCTTTATGGGCTTTATAAAATGAACATCGTATTATTTAAGCATGCACTACAGTGCAGAGATAGGAACAGGCACTATTTTTCCTATGGGGAACTTGGGCACATTAGTTTTAGTGCGTTGGTAAAAATTCAATACTGTAAATGGGCTCCTAACTATAAGCAGGTTTGACAGAAGGGAAAAAAACAGAGGGACTTTAAAGGTGTTCAATGAAGAATATGTAATAACAATTACAAAATAGATAAAATGTAATATTTTATTTCAATATTAGTCCGGGTCTAATCAGTCTGGGTAGGTAAATTTTTCCCATTTTCTTACTTAAATCTACCTAAATCTATTGATGCATTTCAAATATTATTGATTTATTTGTTAAAATTTTGCTCATTGAGTATTTTCTAACAATATGATGGACATTTTGTTCTGTCAAAAACTACATGTAATCCATTCTTGTCTCTTTTGTTATCTATAGCATTGAATACAACACACCTGAATTTCCTGAAGAAGCTTTTTAAAACGAAACATGTCGAGTAGTAGTGTGTATATATGCCTTGAATAGAACAAATGATTATTGATAAGGATGGAATATTTATATTGTGTTTTTATTGTTGTAATAGAATATAAAATTGTATCTATTTTGTAATTGTTATTACATATTCTTTATTGAACATCTTTACCTCCCTGGCGGTATGATTACCATATATACTCGAGTATAAGCCAAGTTTTTCAGCAAATTTTTTGGTGCTGAAAATGCCCCCCTCAGCTTATACTCAAGTCACCTTTTTGCGCCTGATCTCCCAGACTTTGGGGACCCGGTACCGGACGGCCATAGGTACCCTGGACCTCACATAGCCCCACTCTTCCTCTACAAGTGTGCAAAGTTTGTTGGCCGGAGAGCACCGATTTTTCAAAGTCGGGCACCCCTTCCATAGACTCCCATGTTAAACGGTAATTTCTCTGGTAACTTTGTTGACCCGGTACCGGCCGGCCATAGTTCCCCTGGACCCAACCTTGGCACACATGTAGCCCCAGTTCTCCTCTACAAGTGTGCAAAGTTTGCTGTCTGGGGGACCTACGGCCGGGGAGCACCGTTTTTTCAATCCGGGCACCCCTTCTATATACTCCTATGTTAAACGTAAGTCTAGTCATGGGCACAGTGAGGCATGGACACAGTGAGGCATGCACATGGACACCCTAGGCTTATTTTGAGTCAATACGTTTTCCCATTTTTTTGTGGTAAAATTAGGTGCCTTGGCTTATATTCGGGTCGGCTTATACTCGAGTATATAAGGTATGTCAGATTTTAGGTGCTGAAAGCGGTACAATTATTTTGCATGGAAATTTGGAGTTTTATATTGTAGGCCTGCAATTCTTAGGAATAACTCACTTAAATCTGTCCAAACAAGAGTCTAGTAGACATCCCAGGTATGATAAAGTTTGAAACACAAAATCATAATTTATAATAAAATAAATAACTATAAATAATTATAACAAATAATAATAAAATAATAATACAAATTATTCAATAATGTAATCAAAAACACTGAAATTTGCTCAGTTGCAGAATTGTCGCTGTCATTACTTTCAGTGTCTGAAGACGAATTTCCCCACAAATCGCTATCGCTCAATTCTGCAAGTGATTCTAATTTATTATCGCTGTTTTCTAGCTGCTCTAAAACCACTTTCGATATAAAGGGACACTTTTGGTTGCTATGGACAAGCTCCAGTTTCCAGGCAGAAAAAACTGTTTTTATTATATAAAACTGCATGCAGAACACTGGACAGACCACTAGGGACAATGGGGATGTGTAATTATTTTATACAGTACTGTAATCTGTAAGATTACAGTATACTGTATGTATTGTGTGTTTTTACTTTTTTGAATTTGGCGCCGATCTCCGCCCCCGTGCGTCGCAACGTCGCAGGGAATGGAGCTCGGCGGCACTTGGGCACTGTGTAAATCGAGCGAGGAGACAGCGCGCTCACACAGCGGGGAGACATCGCAGGATCCTGGGGACAAGGTAAGTAACTTTGCCTGGATCCTGCAATGCGATCCCGAGTCTGGCTCGGGGATACCGCTAATGGTACTGAAATTCCACCCCGAGCCAGACTCGGGAATACTGCTAGTCAGGTTAAAGTCCAGAGGTTTGTTACCTCCTTTTTTCCCTTCTGTCTTATTTGTATATTGAGATGTGGTGTTTTGCTCTGATATCTCTGCCTCACTCTCTATAAACTATAAGCAGGTTTGCTTCAGAGACCATGGAGGTTTCCAAAGACTGGCCTTCTCATGCTAGTCTCAGGAAAGCAGTGCTAGTGTTAGACTCACACGTTCCTGGTCGACAAGCCCAATGGGGCAGAGGAAGGTCCCCCGTACGGATCCGACTCGCGGCCCCTGGTAGTGCAAACAGGAAGCACAGGAGTGCGGAAGGGTATGAGAGCCTGGCGAGAGTTGCTGGAAGATGGCTCAGGATCTGGATACAGAAGGGAAGATGAATCACACAAGATGCAGGCAGGTAGGCAGGAACACTGGAGGGTGAGCTGAGCAGAAGCCGGGGAGAATGGTCAAGTAACAGGCAGGGTCGGCAACGATCAGACAACGTGGTACAGAGGAGCAGGCAGATTTGGGGTCAAGGCAAGCCGTGGTCGGGTGCAAGCGAAAAGCAGGAGCGGTCTAAGTCACAAGCCGGGTGGTCAGATAGTCCAGGTTCAGGCAGATAGCAGATTCAGGATAAACAGGAAGCTGCAGATCAGACAGCACCAGTCTGCAGTATTCCAGGGGTTTGAATAGACTGCCCGGGATGTGAACCAGCACGCACAGGCGCGCGCACAACAGCGTGCACCGGAGCACACATGTCAGCGCGCATCGGCGTGCGCGATCGTGCACCAAGGCAACCACGAGAATGTCTGGCAAGGTGAGTTCTCTGACAGCTAGATGCAAACTAGATGTATTTGGCAATTTCAACCAAAAAAAAACTCACTTTTCTGTATTTAACTCATTGATATATAATTTGTGCTGGGTTAACTGTTGGCGCTACATAAATCCTGTATAATAATATTAATAATTTGATAATCTCACCATCAGTGACAGTCAAAAGAACAGTCTGACTTGAGACACCGGCACTGGTTTGACATTGATAATGCCCACTGTCCCGGATCTGGGCAGAATTAATTGTGAAGGTCTTTGTACTGTCAATCCATACTTTATTCTTGTACCAGTAAAAGGTCAGATCTTCTCTTCCAGCTGTCTTACAGGTCATGGTCAGGGTCTCTCCCGTGAGGATCTTGTTCCAATTTGGAGTGAAAATCATCACCGGCCTTTCTGAAAATCCTGCAGAAGACACCCAGCCAAATTGAATGGTCATTACAGTACTCCCAAAGTTTTACCTCCTAAAAAAGCATAACATTGTATTATAATCAGGGCCGCCATCAGGGGGGTACAGGCATTACACCTTTAAGGGGCCTGATGGTCCCCAGGGGCCCCCGGGCTGGCCCCATTGCTGTTTATTTATTTATTTGTATTTGCATTACACCTGTAAGGGGCCCGATTGTCCCCAGGGCCCCTTACATGCCCGGCTGGCCCCCTCCTGTTTTTTTATTTTATTATTTATTTATTTATTTTTTCCATTACACTTGTAAGGGGCCCAATGGTCCCTAGGGCCCCTTACAAGCCCGGCTGGCCCCCTCGCGGTTCTCTGCTCCAAGGGGGCCCTGCCTTAAGCTTGTGATGGCTGCCCTGTTTATAATCCTATAATAATTTTCTTGGTGGGGGGATTGGGGTCAAATTTAGACCTTTAGATTCAGGAGTCTTCTTATGCACAGAGTTGGTTTTCATTGTCAATGAAAGTCACACATTTTTAAAATGCATGAGACAACTTTATTCTGAGGTCAAGCATACCCACACACACACAGTCATAGGCTACCTTTATTAAAATGGAGTTCCAGCCTTTTAGTGTTTATTAAAAGTCAGCAGCTATAAAAAGTGTAGCTGCTGACTTTTAATAAACAGACACTTACCTGCTCCACGTTCCAGCGACATGGCCTCTCCCCCCACCTCTCCGGCTGGCGCCTCCATTCATAATGTGGGCACCCGGCCGTGACAGTTTTCAGCTTCACGGCCAGGGCACTCTATGAGTGGACAGGCGATCTTAAGGGAAAAAAATCCTTCCTGATCCCCCGAGAGGCAATCGGATTTACCCTGGATCAACTTTACCTACAAATCTTAGTACTCAGTTATATTCTGTACATTTAGGAAAGAATCCAGGCCTTTCTTAAAACAATCTGCTGAGCTGGCCAGAACCACCTCTGGAGGGAGTCTATTCCACATTTTCACAGCTCTTACTGTGAAAAAACCTTTCCGTATTTGGAGGTGAAATCTCTTTTCCTCTAGACGTAAAGAGTGCCCCCTTGTCCTCAGTGTTGACCGTAAAGTGAATAACTCAACACCAAGTTCACTATATGGACCCCTTATATATTTGTACATGTTGATCATATCCCCCCTAATTCTCCTCTTCTCAAGAGTGAATAGATTCAGTTCCTCTAATCTTTCCTCATAGCTGAGCTCCTCCATGCCTCTTACGTGTCCCTGGAGATCGCCTAAAGGGAGGCGCCGCCTAAAGAGAGACGAGAAGTCGCAGAGGCGGTTCCTGGGCGGAAGTAGGACAGGAAGTCCCACTTCTACCGCAAGCCCCCACTCCCCCCCCCCCAAAAAAAAATGACATGCCAAATGTGGCATGTAAGGGGCGAGGAGTGTTTAAAGCGAAAGTTCCACTTTTGGGTGGAACTCCGCATTAAGAGGGAAAGCGCTTTATAGGGCTGATTTACTAAAGGTTAATGCAGTCATTTTCCCCTGAGATTAGTAAATGTGGTAAAGCTCTGATTATTCCCATCATCTAATCATGTGGAAGCAAAAAAAAAATAAAAGTTTTGGGTAAGTTTTTTACAATTTGAAGCTTTACCACATTACTAAGTGTACATTATATTTGCCATTAGTAAATCAACCCATATGTATGGTTTTACTGAGCTGCCAAAATTCCTTTTTATTTATACCAGTGCAGAGTAAAAACTTTTACAGATAATGGGCAGCAAAAGATTACTTCCCAAGATACATTTAAAGAAAAAGTAAATTTTTTTTTATACATTTTTATATGTTTTATTATTTTATATTGTTTTATTTAAAAAACATTTTTATAGAGTAGGGCCCCTTCTGTTGGGAGGGGCACTATAATTCCGATACTGGTCTCAGTTCTTGCCTTTCATAACCTCTGTGTGCCAGAAACTTCCGGAATTTCTAGTAGGATGGGTTAGATGGGGGTGGAGGGTAGGAAACATTTGGTTTGAGATTTTAGTTCAGTACACAGGAGGGTACAAGAAATCACGTTTTGTGGCTTAGCATGTCATTTTCTGTATTTCCTAAAAATGTACTCATCAGGAAAAAAAAGGGATTTTTAATACAGCTTACCTGTAAAATCCTTTTCTTGGAGTACATCACGGGACACAGAGCGGCATATTCATTACTATATGGGTTATATGGAGTACCTTCAGGTGTTGACACTGGCAATCTCAAACAGGAAATGCCCCTCCCTATATAACCCCCTCCCATAGGAGGAGTACCTCAGTTTTGTAGCAAGCAGTATGCCTCCCAAAATGGTCCCCAAAAAGAGGGGTGGGAGCTCTGTGTCCCGTGATGTACTCCAAGAAAAGGATTTTACAGGTAAGCTGTATTAAAAATCCCTTTTTCTTTATCGTACATCACGGGACACAGAGCGGCATATTCATTACTATATGGGATGTCCCAAAGCAATGCTCACAATGAGGGGAGGGAGAACATCTCCAAGACAAAAGGATTTAATTTAGAGAATACTCAAATCATAATAAATCCAACTTAGTTGAGAAAAATAATCTTAAATTTTAAATTTAACTCAAAAAAGAGGAGCCCCCGGATTCCGAGGGTCTCAAACTGCAGCCTGCAGCACTGCCTGCCCAAAGGCTGTATCAGAATTCCTTCTTACGTCCAACTGGTAGAACTTTGTAAACGTGTGGACAGAAGACCAGGTTGCCGCCTTGCAAACTTGAGCCATAGAGATCTGGTGGTGTGCTGCCCAGGAGGCGCCCATGGCCCTAGTAGAATGAGCCTTTAATGATACTGGAGGAGGCAACCCTTTCAAGCCGTAGGCCTGAGTGATTAATTGCTTAATCCACCTAGAAATGGTGGACTTTGCAGCTGCCTGCCCCTTCTTGGGCCCATCCGGTAATATGAACAGCACATCTGTTTTCCGGATCTTCTTTGTAGCTTTAAGATAGGCCTTCATGGCCCTGACGATATCCAAGGTATGCAGCAACCCTTCCTTTCTGGAAGTAGGTTTAGGGAAGAAGGATGGTAATACCAAATCCTGGTTCAAATGAAAACTGGATACAACCTTCGGTAGGAAGGAAGGATGAGGGCGGAGAACGACCCTGTCCTTATGAAAAATAAGATATGGTTCCTTACAGGATAAGGCCGCCAGTTCCGATACTCTTCTTGCGGAAACTATGGCGACCAAAAATACTAACTTTCTTGTCAGTAAAACCAAAGGAATTTCAGCCAACGGCTCAAACGGTTGTTTCTGTAAACTTGACAGAACAAGGTTTAAATCCCACGGGCAAAGCGGGGATTTAACTGGAGGTTTAATACGTAAGACCCCTTGAAGGAAGGTCTTAACCAGCGAGTGGGTGGCCAGCGGCCGCTGAAACCACACTGACAGAGCAGAAATCTGTCCTTTGATTGTGCTTAATGCCAATCCTTTATCCACTCCTAGCTGGAGAAAACTTAATACTCTATCGATGGTAAATTTGCGAGAAAGCCATCGCTTGGACTCACACCAGCCTACATAGGCCTTCCAGACCCTGTAATAAATCACCCTAGAGACCGGTTTCCTGGCTCTGATTAGGGTAGAGATTACCTTCTGAGACAGACCTCTACCCCTGAGAATCAGGGATTCAGCTTCCAGGCCGTCAAATTTAGATGCCGTAAGGCAGGGTGGAGGATCGGACCTTGCGATAGCAGGTCTGGCCGTAGAGGAAGAGTCCAAGGGTCTCCCACTACCATCCTTAAGATTAGTGAGTACCATGCCCTTCTGGGCCATGCTGGAGCTACCAGGATGACTGGTATGTGCTCCACCCGGATCCTGCGCAGCAGGCGGGGTAGTAACTGGAGCGGGGGAAACGCATAAAGAAGTTTGAACCGATGCCAAGGGCAAACCAACGCATCGGTTCCGCAGGCCATCGGATCCCTTGAGCGGGACATGAACCTGTCTAGCTTCTTGTTGAGTCTCGATGCCATGATATCCACGTCCGGCACTCCCCATCTTTGGCAGAGTGCTTGAAAGATTTGTGGATGCAGAGACCATTCCCCCGGCAAAAGAGTCTGGCGGCTTAAGAAGTCCGCCTGAAAGTTGTCCACTCCTGGAATGAATATTGCCGATATGCAGGGCACATGAGCCTCTGCCCATAGGAGAATCAAGCTCACCTCTCTCTGAGCGGCTTGACTCCTGGTTCCCCCTGGGTGATTTATGTATGCCACGGCCGTGGCATTGTCTGATTGAATTCTCACCGGGAACCCCTGCAATTTTGACGTCCAAGCCCTGAGGGCTAGTCGAGCAGCTCTGAGCTCCAAGATGTTGATGGGCAACTGCTTCTCTGGCGTTGCCCAAGTACCTTGGCGAGTGCAACCATCCAAAATTGCTCCCCAGCCCGTCAGGCTGGCGTCTGTGGTCACTATCTTCCAAGCCACTGGGCTGAAAGACTTCCCCTTCAGTAGATTCTGAGGGTCTAACCACCAGCACAGACTTTGTCGGACTCTTGATGAGAGCGGCAACGGGATATCCAAGGCCTGCGGCCTTCTGCTCCATGCTGACAGGATGGCTGCCTGCAGGATGCGAGTGTGGCTCTGGGCGTATGGTACCGCCTCGAATGTGGCCACCATCTTGCCTAGTAATCTCATACATAGGCGAATAGTCGGTTCCTTCTTGCTTAGAACCAGTAGGATTAATTCCTTGATGGCTTTGACCTTCCTCAGAGGTAGAAACACTCTTTGTTGTTCTGTGTCTAATCTCATGCCGAGATATTCCAACTGCCTTGTGGGCAGGAAAGCTGACTTTTCTCGATTTAGGACCCAGCCGAACTTCTCGAGGTATTGGACCGTGAGGGCCACTGCTCGCTCCAAGCCGGGAGACGAGTGATCTATGACTAGGAGGTCGTCCAGGTATGCTAGGATCGTGACCCCTTGGATCCTTAGTTTGGCTAGGATTGGAGCTAGGACCTTCGTGAACACCCGGGGGGCCGTAGCCAACCCGAAGGGAAGCGCCACGAATTGGAAGTGACGCGAAGCCACCATGAAGCGTAGATATCTTTGATGTGGCTGATAAATTGGAAGATGAAGGTAGGCATCCTTTATGTCTATGGACGCCATGAAGTCGTCCTTTTGGAGTGTGGTAGCTGCTGACCGCACGGTTTCCATCCGAAATGAGCGGATCTTTAGGTATGTATTTACCATCTTTAGGTCCAAAATTGGCCTGACATCTCCATTGGACTTCGGGATGATGAATAGGTTGGAGTAGAAACCTAGCCCCTGTTCCAGGACTGGTACCTCTACTATTACTTCCTGGGAAAGTAGATGATTTAATGCCGACATTAATGCGGCTCCTTTCTCCGGATCGTTTGGAATCCTCGACTCCTGGAAATGAAGAGGAGGAAACCTTAGGAAATCTAATTTGTAGCCCGTGGCCACGGAAGACCGTACCCACTCGTCGGGAATGCTGGCTTCCCAAACCTCTGAAAAGAGTCGCAGCCTTCCCCCCACCTTCGTGGGTGGGGGCGCCCCTTCATAAGGTCGGCTTGGGGGCTGGGTTTGCTGGTTTGCGAACCCACTGCTTTCTGCCTTTAGCAGCCTGTCCTTGTGATTTGCTGTTGAAGCCGAAGTTTGCTTTCGCAGGAGGCCGTCGATACTGTTTGGCATTAGAGGGCCCCTGCCCAGGGGAGTGCTGTCGTTTAAACGCAGGCCCCTGAAACTTCCTCTTAGTTGGCAAGAGAGTACTTTTGCCTTTTGAAATGGTTTGAATGTATTTATCTAGGTCTTCTCCGAAGAGTCGTCCTCCATGGAAGGGGAACCCTACCAGGAGCTTCTTGCATGGGGGCTCGGCCTCCCAGCTTTTTAACCATAAGAGTCTTCTCATATGGATAAGGGATAACGATAAACGTGACGCTTGCTGGATAGAATCCTTAATTGCGTCTACTGTAAAACATATGGCCTTAGGGACATCCGAAAATTCTTCTGCCTGCTGGGCAGGAATAAGTTTAAGCATCTGCTTAACCTGATCCGATAATGCTTGAGCAACCCCAATCGCAGCCACAGCTGGCTGTACTACTGCCCCTGCAGTAGTGAAGGAGTTCTTAAGTAGTGCTTCCAAGCGTTTGTCAACTGGATCCTTGAATACCTGTATGTTTTCTACAGGGCATGTTAATGATTTGTTAATACATGAGATGGCTGCGTCCACTGCAGGAGTAGCCCATTTCTTGGAAAATTTATCTTCCATAGGATATAGGGCAGAGAATCTTTTAGGTGGTAAGAAGATTTTTCTGGCTTGTTCCAATCTTGGAACAAAACTCCCTCTAGTAGAGGGTGGATCGGAAATACTGCATTGCTTTGAGGCGCCCTCAGTGAGCCCAAAGCTGAAACCGTAGATACCTGGAGATCTGGTACTGGCAAGTTGAATGCATTTATGGACCAAGTCCGTTAAGGCTTGAGTCCACCAGCTCTCCCCTTGGGAGACTGCTCCAGACTCCTCTGTATCCGGATCTTCGATCCCTGAACCTACTTGGTCCTTGTCCAAGAGGTCGTCCAATTCCCCTGAGGAAAGGACCTCCTCTTCTGAGGGTCTGCGCTCGGGCGACGGAGATCTAATCCGTTTACTGCCCCGCATAGCTGTGGCTATCATTTTTCCCATTCTTTTCTCCATCTCTCTTAAAGAGGTGAGTAATACCTCGTCCGTGACCATCTTAGGGTTGGACTGACCCGCGCCAGCTCCAGCCCCAGATCCCGATGGCCCCAAGGCTCCCTGTGGGGAAAGCAGCGGCATAACTTTGTCCGAGACCTTAGACTCTCCGGATGCCATGGTACAATACCAAGGTACACCTGCTACCTATTGGTATTTGGAACTATAAAAGTTAATTGCCCAAACACCTGTTTGGGGGATAAAAAAATGCTTCCTCTCCCCTAGATGACTTTTTTTTTTTTTCTTTTTTTTCTTTTTTTTTTTTTTTTTTCGTTTTTGTTTCAAATCCAGGAAAGAAAAAACATTCTGTCCCCTGAGTAGTATTGCAAAGAAAAACTATGAGATGGAAAAGAAAACAGCCTATTTCTAGGCTTGAAAAAAACAGTCTTCTGAAGACTGCAATATCCTTTCTGGCCACTGTGTGTCCTCGGCGCCCCGTGCTGCCGCTCTGGTCTTTCCTCCCCCGTTCCAAAGTATTGAATGGAACAAACAAGGAAGGGCCGCCCCTTCCTTAAGCCACTGACCCGCCCTTCCCCCCCCCAGCAATCTCAAACAGGAAATGCCCCTCCCGACAGGGGGGGGGGGGGTTTGGGAGGAAGGGACCTCTCTGTTCCAGCAAACTGCAGCCTGCAGCCTGGAACCATGAGGAGGTCAGCGTTTTGCCTGCTTTGCAGGCTCTGAGGAGGAAGACTGAATGGAGCATCGCCTGGAGGCTTGCAGGTAAGCACAGCTCTCTGACACACACATATATTTTTATATCACACAGGCCCCACTCAATGCTTTTCCAACACTACAAGGGAGGTCACATCTTATGGGGAATAATACATATAGAGCCATCCTATCTTTATGATATGTGACTAGTTTGCCAGATGCAGTGCATAACTTTAGGCATGTCCCCTGTGACCCCCCAGAAAAAAACCTGCTAAGAACCAAGTTCCGCAAGTTTTCCCCTCACTTACCTGCTCCATGCCGCAGGACTTTGCCAAGCAAGAGGCCCAATCTTCCCCCATCTCCGTGGGGATGTCTAGACCTTCAGGCCCTGGGTTCCTATGAAGGATCCACTGTCCTGGGCCCATATAGCACCCTGGCAACAGAAAACATTAGGCACCCAAAGGTTTCTAAGTTCTGGGCCCAGGGTCCAGCTCTCTAAAAAGAAAAGCATTATGGGCTATACCCCAAGGGTTTGGGGTCCGGTTACTGACCACTTTAGCGCTGAGGCTTTTTTGGGCAGAACCGGTAGCTCACCTAATCCCAAGGATGCGGAGGCAAGCTAAACCATGACTAACACCTAAGACACTGGCGTAAAAACTGAGGTACTCCTCCTATGGGAGGGGGTTATATAGGGAGGGGCATTTCCTGTTTGAGATTGCCAGTGTCAACACCTGAAGGTACTCCATATAACCCATATAGTAATGAATATGCCGCTCTGTGTCCCGTGATGTACGATAAAGAAAATAAACTAATGCAACCACCACACCTAAGGACTGGTAAGCTACATTTTATGGCCCAGATTCATAAAGAGCAAGGCGCACATCATGCCGCCGTAGAGTAACCACCGTACGCTACGCCAACGCAGCGCAGAGAGGCAAGCATTGCATTCAGCAAGCCAGTGCTCCCAACGCTGCGCCAGCGTGGCGTGGGTTTCGAAGGCGCACATCGGCGTAGGTGGAAGTGGGCGTGAACCCATGCAAATGAGGCATGACCCCATGCAAATGATGGGAGGAGCGCCAGACAGGTACGTATCATGAACATTTGCATTTTCATCGGCGTAACTTGATATACGTCAGCGTGAGTGCTTTGTGAATCCGGGCCTATAAGTTTACACTTTTGTGCTTGGGTTTAGATTACACTTTAACCACTTCCGGACGGCCGCATGTACATATACGTCGGCAGAATGGCACGGACAGCCACATGTACGTACCTGTATGTGCTCTGCTTGACGTGGGTCGGGGGTCCGATCTGGACCCCCCCCCCGGGACATGCGGCGGTTCCTGTGGCTTCAGGAGCAAACCAGGACGAGGGCGCGGCTATTCGTTTCTCGCAGCCCCCTCAAGATCGCTCCCCGGAGCTGAAGAACGGGGAGAGCCGTATATAAACATGGCTTCCCCGTGCTTCACTGTGGCGGCGTATCGATCGTGTGATCCCTTTTATAGGGAGACTCGATCGATGACGTCAGACCTACAGCCACACCCCCCTACAGTTGTAAACACACACTAGGTGAACCCTAACTCCTACAGCGCCCCCTGTGGTTAACTCCCAAACTGCAACTGTCATTTTCACAATAAACAATGCAATTTAAATGCATTTTTTGCTGTGAAAATGACAATGGTCCCAAAAATGTGTCAAAATTGTCCAAAGTGTCCGTCATAATGTCGCAGTCACGAAAAAAATCGCTGATCGCCGCCATTAGTAGTAAAAAAAAATAAAAAAATAAAACTATACCCTATTTTGTAAACGCTATACATTTTGCGCAAACCAATCGATAAACGCTTATTGCGATTTTTTTTACCAAAAATAGGTAGAAGAATACGTATCGGCCTAAACTGAGGGGAAAAAAATTATATATGTTTTCGGGGGATATTTATTATAGCAAAAAGTAAAAAATATTACATTTTTTTCAAAATTGTTGCTCTATTTTTGTTTACAGGCGCAAAAAATAAAAACCGCAGAGGTGATCAAATATCACCAAAAGAAAGCTCTATTTGTGGAGAAAAAAGGACGCCAATTTTGTTTGGGAGCCACGTCGCACGACTGCGCAATTGTCTGTTAAAGCGACGCAGTGCCGAATTGTAAAAACCCCTTGGGTCATTTAGCAGCATATTGGTCCGGTCCTTAAGTGGTTAATCAATTGTCAAATAATCTCTATGTGGACTTAACACCATCCTGTAATTTTTCACACCTACCGATTACTAGGAAACTGAAAGGCATCCGTCCCATTTTTAGCATTTTAGCTCTTCTTATCATGGCTTTATAATCTCACCTCCCATTTATATGAACGTCACTAAGCTGGGCAGTGGTGACATGAAAGACCGCCATCCCAGATTGCCATCTCTGACTGCCAATGACGCGTTCCTCTGCAAGCTCCTGGCTTTTGGGTAAAAGCAATCTAGACCAGTAGGCATTAAACTTTTCAGTACAAGGGCATTATTTACAAAAATTCACGGGCCAACAAATAAATATATCAGTTTTATAAATAAATTCAATTTAAATGAATATGTTTTATTAGGATTTTTTTTTTAATTAGCATGATATGATTGAAAACTGCAGAGAAAGAACTTCAGTAAACAAAGCAGCGAAACTCCAAATAAATATGAGGCCATCAGAGTCCTCATATCAGATTTCCAATCCAAACCCCCTTTACATCAGAGTTCCTTCTACATCAGAGTTCCACATTTACATCTGGGCCTCCATTAACATTTCCCCTACATCACAGTTCCCCTTTACATCAGGGTCCCCATCAGAGTTTCCCCTACATCAGAGTCCATATTAGTCCCCCCTTACATCAGAATCCCCAAAAGATTCCTCCTTACATCAGGTTCCCTGCTAGAATCACCTCTTACTGTACATCAGGGGGGCAGATAAAATCTTGAAGTGGGACAGATCTGTCCCACAGACCATAGTTTGGAGACCCCTGATCGAGGCAACTGTAGAGCCATCTAGATCACTTTTACCAAGCTCAGTATGTTGACCTGTCCCCGCCAGACAGGAGAGAACAGAGCAACATTCAATCACCAATCTAAATGAACATGGAAGCCCTTTGAGCACTTCCGGGTTCAGAACTGTTATGCCTTGTACACACGACCGATTTTCACGACGAGAAAACTGCCATTTTTTTATATTGGTCGTGAAAACCGGTTGTGCGTATGCTCCCTAGCAGTTTTCTCAACGAAAACACTGCCCGCAAAAAAATTGAAACCAGCTCTCTTTTTTCTCGTCGTGTTTCCCCGTCAGTCTTTTTCTAGTCGCGAAAAACGGTTGTGTGTATGCTTTTCCGAGGGGATAAAAATGCGCATGCCAGAATCAAGTATGAGACGGGAGCACTCGTTCTGGTAAAACTAGCGTTCGTGATGGAGATAGCACATTCGTCACGCTGTAACGGACTGAAAAGCACGAGGCTGAAAAGCGCGAATCGTCTCTCACCAAACTTCCACTAACACAAGGATGAGCAAAAGCAGCTCAAAGGGTGGCGCGATCTGAAAGGAACTTCCCCTTTATAGTCCCGTCCTACGTGTTGGACGTCACCGCGCTTTGGTCGGATGTTTTTTTTTGCATGAACGTATGTATGCAAGTCAGGCTGGAGAGTAATCACGTCGGGAAAAACGTTTTTTTTTTTTTCTGCCGAGAAAAATGGTCATGTGTACGAGGTATAAGAACCCAGCAACTCTGTTTGGGAAAACAAGGAGGCTGAGCACGGTCCGCACTTGATCTTCTTGACTGGAGTACAGAGGAGGCATTAGGGTAAGATGACCAGATTTTTAAAATGAAATTTTTTTGTTTACTAGTAATGGCGGCAATCAGCCTGTCACCGCCTCCACCCACCTCACAGCCTGTCAAGTCTTACTCTCCGAGCCCCGGCTACTACTGGGTGGGGAGTGGAGGAAGATCACTCCACCAGGGAAGGCAAGGAGATAAGCAGGCAGGCAGCTGGCCGGGACTTGAGCCAAGGCAGAAGAACATGCGAGTGGAGCTGAATGGGCATGCGTCGGAAACTGTAGAAATATTCCCTCCGCTCCGACCAGCATATGATCATCAGAAAGGGGCACAGATAATGGAAAAAATACCCCCCCCAATCTAGTAGGAGCAGCGGAGTGGGGGGGGGGGTTGTAATTCAGATTTTTTTATTTCATTCTGCACTGACTGTCTTTGAAATTGCCCCAGCCCCTGTTCAAATCCAGTCTGGGGACAAAACTGGGGACATACTTGGTCCGGGGACAGTGTCCTCAATCCGGGGACTGTCCCCTGAAACCGGGGATGTCTGGTCACCCTACATTACAGCCCATACAGACCCCCCCCCTACACCACAGAGACCGTGACCTGCGGCCCACGGCCAGCACGGCCCACCGGGCATATGCCTGGTATGCCCTGTGGCCAGTCCGGGCCTGTTAATAGCCCTAAAGAAAGGGGAGGCTTGTCCCCTAAAATGCATTGATTGGATCTGTACATCTGTATTTTCAATAACAGATTGTAATCTTTCCATCAAGTGTGGCATCACTCCAGACACCAGTCGTTCCTTTCTCCATATCCTCTTTAGTAAATCAAGGTCAGATAATGGAAAATAGATCTAAAGAGCTGGAGAGATGACATTACACAGACTGCTGAACTGCGAGTCTTGCAGGAAGGACAGGCCTCTCTCTACACATGATAATCCCAAACATGCAGACTCTGAAAACAGGTGCTGAGATTTCTCGTATTCATATTCATCATTTACTTGTACTTACCTGAAACTACGACAGTCGAACCTATAAAAGCAAAAAAAGCTAAAGTCAGCTATACCGTTTTGTTTGTATTACGTTTGTAATAAGTATCTAAAGCCCAGAACAAAAACATGTATGTAATGTAGGCTACCAGCCATTAGACAGGGTGGCTGCATATGTAAAAAAATGCTCTGGTCCATAGGGGGCGTACAGTTGTAAAACTTACTGGCTAAAGGGAACACAACGGCCATATGATAGACTTCCTCCGGCATGGAAGTAAACTTTCCTCTAGAAGCTACAAGGCTGGAGTACTTTAGGAAGGTCCATAACTACATGTGATGGGCCACCAAAGTAAAGTAATTATAGGGTCCTCGTCTCTCTAATATCTATCCTAAAGGCAATTAATCTGTGGTACAGAATGATAATTTAATTATTCAAGCATTAGTATGTTATACAATGAGTACACAACACATTATTATACTCCACTTGTTTTTTTAATTTTGTATTTTAGCTTTAGGACCCCTCTCAGATTTTTATTGCTGCCTTTGTTCCCACTGACGAGTTTCGTCCTCTATATTTGACCTGCTCACTGTTGTCACCAGGACTGCATATGATATGAAATCTAAAATTTGAGTTGTCACTGGAGCAGAAATAGAGAGGAAATCTACCAAAGTGGGCATTCTATTTGGTGACAAATGTCTGAGAGAGGATATCCCGAGATCCATTCTGGATTGCATCCTGATGTGTCTTAGGGCAGGCCATGAAGAAAAAGGTGGGGTGACTGGCCATGGACTTTGCACCATTACCGTTTTAAGTCCAACTCAAGCCAGACTGACCAGCATGTGATGTACAAACCTTGCATAACAGCTATTAAAATTTGGTTAAAGAATTCCAGGTATGGATATTTTTACATAGATACATTGGTCTAGCTTGGGCTATGGTACAGTGGAACCTCGGATTGCGAGTAACGCGGGTAACGAGCATTTCGCAATACGAGCACTGTATTTTAAAAAATCCTAACTCGGATTGTGGGTGTTGTCTCGCAAGATGAGCAGGATTCAGGCCAAAGCGGTGTGCAGTACCGCGTTTGGCCTGAGGTAAGGGGGGGGGCCCCAGAGTCGTTCAGAGCCGTTTGTAAATGCTCAGAAAGACCCAGAAATACTCAGTTCCGAGGTTTGCCAAGGTCAGCCGAGGGCCTTTCTGGCTGTTTCTGAGGCTCTCCGGCGCCCCTCACCTCTGGCCACATGCGATATTGCATGCCATTGAAGTCAAGGTGGAACAAATTATTTTAATTTTCATTGACTTCTATGGGGAAACTCGCTTTGATATGCTAATACTTTGGATTACGAGCATTCTCCTGGAAAGGATTATGCTCGTAATCCAAGGTTCCACACCTGGAATTCTTCTTTCTAGGGTTTAGGAAAGGTAAAGAAAAAGAAAATGCTTACAGATGAAGGTATTCATCCAGTGTAGCCAATGTACCATGTAGATTCTTGTGTCCATTTTCTGCAATCTGTGTCTGTAAAGCAACATACAGTACAATTAATTTCTGGGCAGTTTGAAGTTTTCTTACTTATGATAGCAATATGCTACATTGGAATTGTTGAGTTATTATAGAGGTTGTTGACTCTCTGGCTTTTATGATGATTGGCCAGCTCCATTACTTACAGCCAGGGCCGGCGCTAGCGCATGGCAACTTTGGCGCTTGCCTTACGGCGCCAGCGCCGGCCAGGGCGGAATTTCTGTGGCAATCGAGACCTCAGCAACGCCGCACGGATGCAGTTCACTCAGGCGCCACGGAGGCGCTCAAGTGCCAGAGTGCGCCGCTCCCTCCTTCTCCTTGTCTGAGGCAGCGGCGCGGTATTTACTTTTTTTTTAAATCTTCCTCCACGATCCACCCGGGCGTCGCAGCTGCACACTGTCCTCTCCAGCTGCCGCCCGGGTGGGGTTTGTCCTGAGGGGGGGGAGGTTTGTGGTGGCCTCTGAGTGCACTAGTGGAGGGGTCTGTACTCATTAGGGATGGCTTGTGGGGGGATGGCTTGTGGGGGGCTCTGTACTAATGGGGGATGGCTTGTGGTTGTGGGGGGCTCTGTAATAATGGGGGATGGCTTGTGGGGGGCTCTGTACTAATGGGGGATGGCTTGTGGGGGGCTCTGTACTAATGGGGGATGGCTTGTGGTTGTGGGGGGCTCTGTAATAATGGGGGATGGCTTGTGGGGGGCTCTGTAATAATGGGGACTGGCTTGTGGGGGGCTCTGTAATAATGGGGGATGGCTTGTGGGGGGCTCTGTAATAATGGGGGATGGCTTGTGGGGGGCTCTTTACTAATGGGGGGGCTCTGTAATAATGGGGGGTGCTTTATTGGGGGGGGGGGGCGGTCTGTACTAATGGAGGCGGGAGGTTTGCTCACCACACAGGCCGGACACATGCCCGCAGAGTCGCCACCGCGACGTACAAAGCTTCAGAAATAGGTAAGGGGGACCTGTTTTAAAGTTTCCTGTTTAAAAAAAAACACCAAATCCCTGCAATAATATATTAGCAGCCTGTATAATGCATTATATAGCTGCTGGTATTCTGTATTGTGTTTTATATAATGCATTATTGCTGGGATTTGTTGTTCCTCTATAGCTGCTGGTATTCTACATGCGCTGTATAATGCATTATTGCTGGGATTTGTAGTTCCTCTATAACTGGTCAGTGGTAATCTGCATTGCGCAGTATAATCGATATACAGCGTAATGGAGAATACCACCAGCTATAGAGGACTACAAATCCCAGCAATAGTACATTATACAGCGCAATGCAGAATAACGCCATCTATGCTATCTTTCTCTGTAAAAGATAAATAAGTTAAACAATCACTTTAACCTTCCTGGCGGTGTTCCCGAGACTGACTCGGGGTTAGATTTTCCTGCTACGATCGGTAACCCCGAGTCAGTCTCGGGCTTGCCTCGCTAGATCCACAGGCACTTTTTACTTACCTTGTCCCTGGATCCAGCGATGCCACCGCGCTGTGTGAGCGAGCGGGACCTCGCTCGATTCACATAGTGCCTCCGTGTGACGCCGATCTCCGTTCCCTGCGACGTTACGACGCACGGGGACGGAGAACGGCGCCAAATTCAAAAACGTAAACAAACACCTTACATACAGTATACTGTAATCTTATAGATTACAGTACTGTATGTAAAAAAAACACACCCCCCCTGTCCCTAGTGGTCTGTCCTGTGTCATGCATGTCATTTTATATAATAAAAACCTTTTTTTCTCCCTGCAAACTGTAGATTGTCCATAGCAACCAAAAGTGTCCCTTTATGTCAAAAATAGTTTTAGATCAGCTAAAAAACAGCGATAATAAATTATAATCACTTGCAGAATTGTGCGATAGCGATTTGTGGGGAAATTCGTCATAAAAAAAAAAAAAATAATGACAGCGACAATTCTGCAACTGAGCAAATTTCAGTGATTTTAATTTGATTACATTATTGAATAATTTTTATTATAATTATATTATTATTTGTTATAATTATTTATAATTATTTATTATATTATAATTTATAATTTTGTTTTTAAAAAAATGTCATACCCGGGATGCCTATTAGAATCTTGTTTGGTCAGATTTAAGTGAGTTATTTCTAAAAATTACAGACCTACAATATAAAACGCCAAATTTCCTTGCAAATAATGGTACCGCTTTCAGCATGTTTTTTCTGACAGAATCATACCGCCAGGGAGGTTAAGCATCCATAACCATTAAAGCTTAATGGAGCACAGATATAATGTGTGCGTGCGTGCGCGTGTCGGGGGGGGGGGCGTCAAAATGCACCTTCGCCTTAGTTGACAAAAATCCTTGCACCGGCCCTGCTTACAGCCACCAATCCAAAACAAGTACCTGGGGGGAGTTCAGTCTATAGGCTTCAAATTGCCAGCCAATGACTTGCCAAGTACTGATGCAGAAGGATGGACATGACAGCTAAGCAAAAGGCAACTGTAGCATTGACTAGACATGTGCATACTAAAATATTTTGTTTCAGGAATTTCGTCCGAAAAATTAATTTATTAAGTTACTTCCTGATATTAGTTTTTATTTACTTTGTTTCATTAAAAAATGAATTCATCTGAAAATCTGAATCAAAGGGGTTGTAAAGGTTCGTTATTTATTTTCTAAATAGGTTCCTTTAAGCTAGTGCATTGTTTCACTTACCGTTTCCTTCCATTTCCCTTCTAAATGTTTTTTTTTCTTTGTCTGAATTTCTCACTTCCTGTTCCTCCTCATTAAGCTGTTCTGGCTGACTAACCCCCATGGATGATGGGGGCAAGCTTACTGAGGAGAAACAGGAAGTGAGAAATTCAGACAAAGAAAAAAAAATAAACTTAGTTAAATTTAGAAGAGAAATCGTAGGAAAAGGTAAGTGAACCAACAATGCACTAGCTTAAAGGAACCGATTTAGAATATAAAAAAACAAACTTTTACAATCTGTCAATTGAAGGCTTATGTGTCGGTCGAATGTTCTAAGAAAATTTGACGGAGCAGCTAAACTGTACGACGCTGCGATCGTACATTTCCGGTCGAAAGCTCCACCCACAAGCTATAGAAAAATTCTAAGGTTGTATGAGTAGTAATAATTATATTTATTAATTATTCTTACTAGTCAACCAACGTTTTGTTGAATCTTCATGTCTCTATAATGTCGAATCATTTCTCTCTATGTCGAATAATCTTGGACTAATAGAGTAATGCCCTGTACACACGATCAGTCCATTCGATGAGAACGGACCGATGGACCGTTTTCATCAGTTAACCGATGAAGCTGACTGTTGGTCCGTCGCGCCTACACACCATCGGTTAAAAAACCGATTGTGTCAGAACGCGGTGACGTAAAACACAACGACGTGCTGAAAAAAAACGAAGTTCAATGCTTCCAAGCATGCGTCGACTTGATTCTGAGCATGCGTGGATTTTTAACCGATGGACGTGCCTACTAACGATCGGTTTTGACCTATCGGTTAGGAATCCATTGGTTAATTTTAAAACAAGTTGGGCCGGATTCAGATACATTGGCGTATCTGTCCGGCCCGCGTAACGTATCTCTATACGTTACGCCACTCTAACTTTGGGCGCGAGTTCTTTATTCACAAAGAACTTGCGCCCTTAGTTAGAGCGGCGTAGCGTATGTGTTGCGGCGTAAGGCCGCGTAATTCAAATGGGGATGTAGGGGGCGTGTTTTATTTAAATTTCCCTTGACCCCGCGTTTTTTTACGTTTTACTTGAGCGGCGCATGTGCCGTTCTTGAAAACATCCCAGTGCACATGCTCGAAAATCCGCCGCAAAACGTCATTGCTTTCGACGTGAACGTAAATTACGTCCATCCGTATTCGCGAACGACTTACTCAAACAACATAAAAGATTCAAAAGTCGGCGCGGGAACGACGGCCATACTTAACATTAGCTACCACTCATATAGCAGGGGTAACTATACGCCGGAAAAAGCCGAATGCAAACAACGTAGAAAAAAAGCGCCGGGCGGTCGTTCGTTTCGGAATCGGCGTAACTCCTCATTTGCATATTCCTTGCGTAATAATACGGAAGCGCCACCTAGCGGCCGGCCAGGAATTGCAGCCTAAGATCCGACGGTGTAAGTCACTTACACCTGTCGGATCTTAGGGATATCTATGCGTAACTGATTCTATGAATCAGGCGCATAGATACGACGGCCGGACTCAGAGATACGACGGCGTATCAGGAGATACGCCGTCGTATCTCTTTCTGAATCTGGCCCGTTGCCTTTTTTTAACCGATGGTTAACTAACCAATGGCGCCCACACACGATCGGTTTTGACCGATGAAAGCTGTCCATGAGACCGTTCTCATCGGTTTAACCGATCGTGTGTGCGCGGCATAAAGATCAGGCACATTCGACCGCAGGTTCGATGGACACAGATTGCTATTGTCACCGGCATGTCGAATCTTCTATCTATATCGAACAGTTGTCGCAACGAAACAGAAAATAAAGAATTTTTTATGTTGGATCTTTCGAATTTTGAATTCTGTGCGTTCGTTATCGTTTGTTAAAACGAACGCAAAAATCCCTGAAATTCAGACGAAAATGCATTTGGATGAAAACGAATGCACACGTCTACCCTCAACCTTCCCAAAATAAAAATGTTATGATACTTAGATGACTACTGTGCTCTCATAGAGGGTCCAAAGGCTGAAGTTCCTTCAGGGACTCCAGTGTCCCAGACCCAATTGGCGAAAGCTACCCACAGTAGCTTTTTGTCCCCTTTATTCCCACCCCCCGTGGAATCACTCCCCACCCGTTTGCCTTTTATTAATTTCCAAGCCGACTCTATTCATCCTCTTCTTGCTCTGCCGTATACTGTATGTCTGATGCTTGTTGTACATTAGAGCTGAACTGGAACTGACCTGGATGTTCCATTGCCCCACACCCAGGGAACATTACCCTCTCAAACCTTAGATACTAAAGACATTGGGGCAGATCCACAAAGATCTGCACCGGCGCAGCGTATCTAAGATACGCTACGCCGCCGTAACTTACTTGGCTTTGGTTTGAATCCTCAACGAATTTGCGCCGTAAGTTACGGCGGCATAGTGTATGTCTCGCGGCGTAAGGGAGCGGAATTCAAATGCGGCGGGTAGGGGAGCGTGTTTCATTTAAATGAAGCGCGTCCCCGCGCTGAACGAACTGCGCATGCGCCGTCCCTAAAATTTGCCGCCGTGCATTGCGCTAAATGACGTCGCAAGGACGTCATTGGTTTTGACGTGAACGTAAATGGCGTCCAGCCCCATTCACAGACGACTTACGCAAACAACGTAACATTTTTAAAATTAGACACGGGAACGACGGCCATACTTAACATTGAGTACGCCACCATATAGCTTTAACTATACGCAGGAAAAAGCCGAACGGAAACAATGTAAAAAAATGCGGCGGCCGCTCGTACGTTCGTGGATCGTCAGAAATAGCTAATTTGCATACTCGACGCGGAATACGACGGAAACGCCACCTAGCGGCCGCCGGAAAATTGCATCTAAGATCCGATGGCGTACTAAGACGTACGCCTGTCGGATCTAACACAGATGCCGTCGTATCTTGTTTGGTGGATACCAAAACAAAGATACGACGTGGGAAATTTGAAATTACGTGGCGTATCAACAGATACGCCGCCGTAATTTCTTTGAGGATCTGCTCCATTGGTTATACTTGCCTATTGACATAGACCAAGAAAAACAAAAAAAACAATTGCTAATTTTGAGAATTTTTCCGCTACTCTGCTTGTTAATTAATTCAATAAAGGATTAAAAATCTATTTGTCTTTATAATATATTAGATATAACAGACTTAAAAAAAAAATATACACAATATTAATGCTGTTCCAGTACATATGTATTTTCCATGAATCTATAAATCAGATATCCTATAGTACATCCTTTCCCAACCTTTTTAATATGGAGGAATAACTTTCAACCCCGCAAATACTTACTTTGTCTCCTTACATTGGTGATCAGTGGGAAGAATGCTCCTTACATTGGTGATCAGTGAGAAGAATGTCTCTTACATTGGTGATCAGTGAGAAGAATGTCCCTTACATTGGTAATCAGTGGGAAGAATGTCTCTTACATTGGTGATCAGTGAGAAGAATGTTCCTTACATTGGTGATCAGTGGGAAGAATGCTCCTTACATTGGTGATCAGTGAGAAGAATGTCCCTTACATTGGTAATCAGTGGGAAGAATGCTCCTTACATTGGTGATCAGTGGGAAGAATGTTCCTTACATTGGTGATCAGTGAGAAGAATGCTCCTTACATTGGTGGTCAGTGGGAAGAATGTTCCTTACATTGGTGATCAGTGAGAAGAATGTCCCTTACATTGGTGATCAGTGGGAAGAATGTTCCTTACATTGGTGATCAGTGAGAAGAATGCTCCTTACATTGGTGATCAGTGAGAAGAATGTCCCTTACATTGGTAATCAGTGGGAAGAATGCTCCTTACATTGGTGATCAGTGGGAAGAATGTTCCTTACATTGGTGATCAGTGAGAAGAATGCTCCTTACATTGGTGGTCAGTGGGAAGAATGTTCCTTACATTGGTGATCAGTGAGAAGAATGTCCCTTACATTGGTGATCAGTGGGAAGAATGTTCCTTACATTGGTGATCAGTGGGAAGAATGCTCCTTACATTGGTGATCGGTGAGAAGAATGTCCCTTACATTGGTGATCAGTGAGAAGAATGCTCCTTACATTGGTGATCAGTGAGAAGAATGTCCCTTACATTGGTGATCAGTGGGAAGAATGTTCCTTACATTGGTGATCAGTGAGAAGAATGTCCCTTACATTGGTGATCAGTGAGAAGAATGTCCCTTACATTGGTGATCAGTGGGAAGAATGTTCCTTACATTGGTGATCAGTGGGAAGAATGCTCCTTACATTGGTGATCAGTGGGAAGAATGTTCCTTACATTGGTGATCAGTGAGAAGAATGCTCCTTACATTGGTGATCAGTGGGAAGAATGTCCCTTACATTGGTGGTCAGTGGGAAGAATGTCCCTTACATTGGTGATCAGTGAGAAGAATGTCCCTTACATTGGTGATCAGTGGGAAGAATGTTCCTTACATTGGTGATCAGTGAGAAGAATGTCCCTTACATTGGTGATCAGTGGGAAGAATGTTCCTTACATTGGTGATCAGTGAGAAGAATGCTCCTTACATTGGTGATCAGTGGGAAGAATGTTCCTTACATTGGTGATCAGTGGGAAGAATGTTCCTTACATTGGTGATCAGTGAGAAGAATGTCCCTTACATTGGTGATCAGTGGGAAGAATGTTCCTTACATTGGTGGTCAGTGAGAAGAATGTCCCTTACATTGGTGATCAGTGGGAAGAATGTTCCTTACATTGGTGATCAGTGAGAAGAATGCTCCTTACATTGGTGATCAGTGGGAAGAATGTTCCTTACATTGGTGATCAGTGGGAAGAATGTTCCTTACATTGGTGATCAGTGAGAAGAATGCTCCTTACATTGGTGATCAGTGAGAAGAATGTCCCTTACATTGGTGGTCAGTGGGAAGAATGTCCCTTACATTGGTGATCAGTGGGAAGAATGTTCCTTACATTGGTGATCAGTGAGAAGAATGTTCCTTACATTGGTGATCAGTGGGAAGAATGTTCCTTACATTGGTGATCAGTGGGAAGAATGTCCCTTACATTGGTGATCAGTGGGAAGAATGTCCCTTACATTGGTGATCAGTGGGAAGAATGGGCCAGATCCACGTACAGCGGGCGCAACTTAAATATTCCGATTTATGTTACACCGCCGCAAAATTTCTACCTAAGTGCCCGATCCACAAAGCACTTACCTAGAAATTTGCAGCGGTGTAACTTAAATCCGTCCAGGGCAAGGCGGGCCCAATCTAATGGGGCGAGTCCCATTTAAATTAGGCATGCTCCCGTGCCGGACGTACTGCGCATGCTGCCGACGCTATTTTCCAGACGTGCTTTGCGTTACGTTACGTTGCGCCGAGTTTTGTGAATCGCGACGGGTAAAAAAGAGATGCCGCGGGAATTTTATTTATTTATTTTTTAAATTGACAGCGACGCGGGAAAGAAGGGTATACTTTTACATGGTGTACTAAGTTTACACTTTGTAAAAGCAGCCCTAATTTTGCGACGGCAAACTAACACTTACGGAGACTTAACGAAGGGAAAAACCTTTGTGGATCTCCGTAAGTGCTAATTTGCATACCCGACGCGGAATTTCGATGAGAAATGCCCCCAGCGGCGGCCGCGGTACTGCATCCTAAGATCCGACAGTGTAAAACTATTACACCTGCCGGATCTTAGGAATATCTATGCGTAACTGATTCTATGAAATAGCCGCATAGATAGAAACAGGGATACGACGGCGTATCCCTTTTGTGGATCTGGCCCAATGTTCCTTATACTGATTGTTAGTGGGAAAAATTCCCCCTTTACAGATGACTAAAATGATCATTGTTGTCAGTAGTTACTTATCTGAGAAGCAAAAGTTCTTCAGTGCTCTAGGAACATCTGGCAACTCTGGAGAAACTCTATGGTTCTACAGAACCCTGGTTGAGAAAGGCTGCTCTAGTACAGTATATACCGTATATACTCTAGTATAAACCGAGTTTTTCAGCACATTTTTTTGTGCTGAAAATGCCCCCCTCTGCTTATACTCGAGTCACCTTTTTGCACCTGATCTCACAGACTTTGGAGATCCGGGACCAGCCAGCCCAAACTTAGCACACATGTAGTCCCTCTCTTCCTCTACAAGTGTGCAAAGTTTTTTGTCTGGGAGACCTACGGCTGGGGAGCACCGATTTTTCAAACCCGGGCACCCCTTCCATAGACTCCCAGGTTAAACTTCAGTCTAGTCATGGACACAGTGAGACATGGGCACAGTGAGGCATGGACACATTGAGGCATGGACACAGTGAGGCATGGACACAGTGAGGCATTCACGTGGACACAGTGAGGCATGGACACAGTGAGACATGGGCACAGTGAGGCATGGACACAGTGAGGCATGGACACAGTGAGGCATGGACACAGTGAGGCATGGACACAGTGAGGCATTCACGTGGACACAGTGAGGCATGGACACAGTGAGGCATGCAGATGGACACCCTAGGCTTATACTCGAGTCAATAAGTTTTCCCATTTGTTTGTGGTAAAATGAGGTGCCTCTGCTTATACATATATAACAAAAGATTTGCATTCTGTATTTTGTTTGAATCCTTTTTCTGTTCGTATTTTCAGTCGTATGTTCATACGACATCTATAACAAAAGATTTGCATTCTGTATTTTGAATCCAAAATACGAAAAGAAAAAAAGGAATTCAAAATACAGAATGCAAATCTTTTGTTATAGATGTCATATGAACATACGACTGAAAATACGAACAGAAAAAGGATTCAAACAAAATACAGAATGCAAATCTTTTGTTATAGATGTCATTTTCGTTCTTTTGCCGTTTTCGTTTTGTCCTATTTTCGTCGGATTGTTCATTCGTATTTGCGGTTGTTCGTTATGCGGCTCATTAGTAATCCCGTCGTTTTCGTATTTTGGTGCTTTCATTTTTTCGTATGTACACATTATTCCGCGGTTACGAAAATGAACATTTTCGTGCGAAAGTAACATTTGTACGAACGGGAATGCACATATCTATATGCGAGTATATACGGTAACTCCCAACCATCAACCATAGTTTGCCTATAACTACACACCATGGAACCTCCTGAGTCACATCCTTGTAATAGGATTTGTTCTTGATCCAGCAACTACTATATTGAGGGTGCCGTTCTCCGGGAAGGGTACAAATACCTACCCAGCAGACAGTGGTGGTGAAAGTATAATACACTTTACTATACATAGACCATAGGCCATCAAATTGGGGCAGCTCCTTCCTTCGTATTCAAATATAGTTCACCTATGTAATAACTACCATAATACATTTCAGGATCTTTGCTACAAATTTGTACCTTGTTTGTTGTCAATATTTTGAAAATTACATTAAAGAATTTTATGAAAAAAAAAGTTATCATACCTAATGGATGCGTAGATGCGTTTCTTTCTCTGTACATTCGGACCTTGATCCTTACCTACCTTGTCTGGTGTTCAGTGGAAAAGCTTAGCAAGATCCTCTTATCTGAAGAGTAAATCAGTAGATGACTACCCATAGGACTAAGATCTATCTGTCAAAATCAATGTTTACATCCAATGACTCTTACGCTTCCTGTCCAGCAATATCTATTTTTATATGTTCTGGTGGCAGTTTTGCCATTTAAGGGGAAGTGATATTTTTTTTTCAGAAACGATCTCGCAACGCATGAGCTGCTGAACATCAAGATGTGTCTATTACTCATAGATTGCTCATAGATGCTTCTGATCAACAGGGCCGATCCTAGGCAGGGTGCATTGCACCCAGGCGCCTGCAGAGGTGGGGGCGCCAAACATCTAACAAACTCTCTAACAGAAGCCCTCTCTGTGTCCATCACAGAGAGCCCCCATCCAGGTCCCAATAAAGTACTCTGCTTCTCTTCCTGTATTTTGTTTATTGTTAAGAGATCATGTAAGGATCCCAGGGTAATGAAGACTTTGTGGAGGAGCAGCTCTGTGGTTGAGTCATTGCCATAGAAACATTTGTAAAGGGGAGGAGTTAGTAAAATGAAGACGCCCATGTGGGGGCGCCAGAAATATTTCTGCACCCAGGCGCCTGTGACTAGACATGTGCAAAAGGAAACAATTCGTTTCGTTTTAATTTATTTAATTAATTTCGTTAAGTTAGATTCGTTAAATTTATTTTCGGAATTAGATCGTTTTCGACTGAATTTGAAAAAACCTGGTCGAATTCGATCGTTTTCGACCAAATTCGAAAAAACCCAGTCGAATTCGAAAACATTTCTACCGGATTCGATAATATTTCTACCGGATTCAAATTCGATCATATTTTGATCGGATTTGAAAATATTTCAACAGAATTCGATAATATTTCATCCGCTATTGTTAATATTTCAACCAAATTCTGTGATATTTCAACCGTATTGGAAATTATTTCAACCGGATTTAACATTATTTCCACTGGATTGGAAATTATTTTAACCGAATTTGAAATTATTTCAACCGAATTTGAAATTATTTCAACCGAATTTGAAATTATTTCCACCAGATTGGAAACTATTTCAACCGAATTTGAAATTATTTCAACCGAATTTGAAATTATTTCAACCGAATTTGAAATTATTTCAACCGAATTTGAAATTATTTCCACCGGATTGTAAATTATTTTAACTGAATTTGAAATTATTTCAACCGAATTTGAAATTATTTCCACCAGATTGGAAATTATTTCAACCGAATTTGAAATTATTTCAACCGGATTTGAAATTATTTCAACCGGATTTGAAATTATTTCAACCGGATTTGAAATAATTTCAACCGGATTTGAAATTATTTCAACCAGATTGGAAATTATTTCAACCGAATTTGAAATTATTTCCACCAGATTGGAAATTATTTCAACCGAATTTGAAATTATTTCCACCAGATTTGAAATTATTTCCACCAGATTTGAAATTATTTCAACCGAATTTGAAATTATTTCAACCGGATTTGAAATTATTTCCACCAGATTGGAAATTATTTCAACCGAATTTGAAATTATTTCAACCGGATTTGAAACCGGATTTGAAATTACTTCAACCGGATTTGAAATTACTTCAACCGGATTTGAAATTACTTCAACCGGATTTGAAATTACTTCAACCGGATTTGAAATTATTTCCACCAGATTGGAAATTATTTCAACTGAATTTGAAATTATTTTAACCGGATTTGAAATTATTTCAACCGAATTTGATTGTATGTATTTGTATTATTGTATTTGATTAATTCTATTAAATTATATTCTGTTCTTTACTATTTTTTTATTTTCATTCTATTGTTTTATTATTTTATATTCTATTTTATTTTCTATTCTTTTTTAGAAATCGATTTATATATTTTAGATTTTGATTCAAATTTGCTTTCCATTTTCATTCGAATTTGTTTTAGTTTTGAATTGTTTTTGAATTCGATTAGAATAGAATTTGTTTTCGAATTCGATTCAAATTCATTTTGAATTCAATTCAAATTCATTTTGAATTCAATTCAAATTCATTTTGAATTCAATTCAAATTCGTTTCGAATTCGAATTTCGTTCGCGTTTTTCGAATTTGTTTAAATTCGTTAATTTTGTAATGAAAAATTTGTCCGAAACGAAACGCACATGTCTACCTGTGACCCTAAGATCGGCCCTGCTGATCAAACTATGATTATCTGTAGCCCGGTACTGAATCTCTCAGGATCCCAGGGACCAGATCATGGATTTTTACGGGTTGATTTACTAAAGGTAAATAGACTCTGCAAGAGCAAGTGCTCCAGAGCTCAGTAAATGAGCAGAAGCTTTGCTGACTTCCATCATCCAATCATATGCAAGCAAACATTTTTTTTTTCTTTGCAGGTTATTGGGTATTCTTTGCAAAGTGAAGTTTTACCTAATTTGCTAAGCTCGGGGGCAACTGCACTTGCAGTTCATTTGCCTTTATTAAATGAACCCCTATATGCAGGGCTTTTTTTCTCAGACAATAGGTGCAGGGGGCCAGATTCACGTAGTTGCGCTGTGGCGTAACATAACTCATTTACGTTACACCGCCGCAACTTTTCAGCGCAAGTGCTTGATTCACAAAGCACTTGCCTGTAAACTTGCGGTGGCGTAGCGTAAATCCGTCCGGCGCAAGCCCGCCTAATTCAAATGGGGCGTGTACCATTTAAATTAGGCGCGTTCCCGCGCCGAATGTTCTGCGCATGCTCCGTTAGGAAATTTCCCGCGGTGCTTTGCGCAAAATTACGGCGCCCCGACGTGTTTTTTGAACGGCGACGTGCGTTACGTCCTTTCGTATTCCCGGACGTCTTACGCAAAAAAAAAAATTTAAATTCGACGCGGGAACGACGGCCATACTTTAACATGGATGGTCTAATGTTACACCACCTAAATAGCACTCGTAACTTTACGACGGGAAAAGCCGACTAGTGACGACGTAAGCGAATGCGACGAACGCGCGTACCTTCGTGGATCGCCGTAAACAGCTAATTTGCATACCTGACGCGGAAAACGACGAGGACTCCACCCAGCGGGCGCCGAAGAATTACACCTACGATCCGAAGGCGTATGAAGCCGTACGCCTGTCGGATCGAAGCCTAAAGCTGTCGTAACTTGTTTTGAGGATTCAAAACAACGCTACGACACGTGTGCCCATCAAAACCCAGCTACTGTGCCCATCAAAATGCAGCTACTGTGCCCATCAAAATGCAGCCACTGTGCCTGTAACGGACACATGCATGCTGCCGGGACAGTTATGATCTTCGTGCAGGGGGACTACAAGGAACTGCATGGCTTGTCACAAGTGGATGTACCGCATTGTATTCTGAGCTCAAAGGGTTAATTGGACAAGTTTCTTTTCATTGTTGAATGCTAATGTTCCCTTCGCATAGATAATGAACTCTCTTTTGTGTGCAGGTAAACAGCCCCCCTGTGAGGTGTATGCTGATGGGGATTATGTGTGAGTGATAATTGTTTTAAAGGTTAATTGAATTCTATGTGCCTGGCCAGGAAATGTTAAGTGGGGTGAGGTGCCGAAGCGGCTAGAAACTGGCCAAGTGATTAATTCAAGGAGATGTCATTGTTCTTGTAACAGTTGTAACCAGATATAAGCAGGTGAAATATGCCAAATAAAGTCAGTCTACTTGACCCTTCAAACGTAGCACGTCTCGTTTCTTGGAAGGGCGTTCGATGGGATATACCGGCGGTACCTGCATATCGCAGCTTGCCAGGGAAAAGGATGTCTCAAACGGCTGAGACCCTCACACCAGTGGGTAGCCGTTACATTGGTTGGCAGCGGTGGGATGATCCTTTTATCCAAAGAGCAAGTGCTGAATGGAGTCGCAGTACGCCAGGCTGAAAAGATCCACACTAAAAGATCTATTGGAGAGTCGTGGTAGGAGCGCCAGCAACAGACCACGGAGAGAGCTGATAGCTGACCTGCTGGAGCTGGACGAAATGGATGGATCTATGGAAGGAACAGAGCCCCTTGCACCTGTCAGCAAAGAAGATGTAATTACTGGGATTGTACAGCGGAGATTATCCTTGTATCCAGAAACGTCTGCGGAACTAATCAACCAGCTGTTTCGGGAAGCAAGGGAAGAGATACAAACGAAGAGGGGACAAGAACTGGAACTGGTAAGAGCGAGACAGCCCATTACACCTGCAGTTCCTACCCCCCCACCTGCTGCTACAGGAAAGAAAATACCGTTCACTGCATTTAAAGCTTTTGTAGAAAGTGAGGAGGAAATCGATGGATATTTGGCGGACTTTGAGAGGCAGTGCTCACTACACCAGGTACCACCAGACCAATGGGTCACTATTTTGTCGGGGAAATTGTCGGGCAAAGCCAATGAAGCCTTTCGGGCTCTCGCTCCAGAGGATATTTTACAATATCAGCAAGTTAAAAAGGCGTTGCTAACCCGATATGCCGTAACGCCAGAAGCCTACCGCCGGCGCTTCCGGGAGTCCAAGAAGATGGCTGTGGACTCCCACATGGAATGGGCCAACCAGTTACAAAGGATGGCATCCCTTTGGGTCCAAGGGTGCAAGGCCAACACCGGGGAGGAAGTATTGCAGCTGTTCCTAATGGAACATTTCTTCCAAGACCTGGCCGCAAACATACAAGACTGGGTACGAGATCGCCGTCCCGCTAACTTAAACGAGGCGGCTCGGCTAGCAGATGAGTACGCGGAAACAAGGAAAGTAAGCCAGGGTACTACACGGCTGGCTCATAAGGTAGAACCGCGTACTCCAACCGTCACCCCACGCCCAGAGTTTTCGGCTCCAGTTCCACCACATCCTCAGGGGCCTAGCAACTACCCCCGGGATTCGCCTAGGGTGACGTGCCATCACTGCAGCGACACGGGACATATTGCTCGTTATTGCCCTTTGAGAGCTACAAATAACAATTGGAGACGCACAACACCCAACACAGAGGTCACTCCATCACGTCCCTCTGCGGCCCACTGCCTGGAGACCGAGGGGGGCCCGGAGGAATGTCTGGGAATTTGGTATGAGGCAGACCCAATACAAGCGGCCTCTCCGGATAACCGTCAGCATCACCGTCAGGAGGTACGGGTGAATGGACAAGTAGCACAAGGCTTAAGAGATTCCGGGACTACTATCACTCTGATTCAAAAACATCTGGTAAAGCCAGAGAACGTGTCCACTCGCACAGTTGCCGTCCGGGTCGCAGGGGGTGCTGTATTTCGCGTACCCACCACCCGGGTGCACTTAGACTGGGGAGCCGGGTCAGGAAAGACCACAGTTGGTATCATGGACAACCTACCTGCCGAGGTGGTGCTGGGCAACGACATTGGCCCTCTGACTTCGGCTTATTTACCTACACCTGCTGCTGCTTGTCCCGTGACCACCCGCGTTGCTGGAATCAACCCGCGTGCTGCTGAGAACCGGGTAAGACTACCTTCCCCGACATGTACTGTAGATCCGGCACAATATCACAGTCTAAAATGGGAATGTGACAAGTTGGCCAGTGAGAAATCAGAGATGCAACGACACTATGTCATGTATTATGAGATGTCCCGTGGCTTGAACATTGAAATGCACAAACAGGCGGAAATTGTCAAAAGATTAAATGGGATTTGCATCCAGGTGGTGCCGTATCTGTCCCAAGAGCATCAGCAACAGGTTTTGGGAGCCATTGAGAGAGCAAAGCAAGTGACTGTTCCAGAACTGAATTCCATTATTCACCTTCACCATCAGCTACCGACCTGGTAAGCCAATGGGAAGGCTGACGGACTGTCCAGGCAAACGGAACTTTTACCCTAACAGCAGACCGGACATCCCCAAGTTGATCCGAAAAGGATCAATCCGGGTCTGCCGGAGTGTTCCACAAAGGGGGAGTAGTGTAACGGACACATGCATGCTGCCGGGACAGTTATGATCTTCGTGCAGGGGGACTACAAGGAACTGCATGGCTTGTCACAAGTGGATGTACCGCATTGTATTCTGAGCTCAAAGGGTTAATTGGACAAGTTTCTTTTCATTGTTGAATGCTAATGTTCCCTTCGCATAGATAATGAACTCTCTTTTGTGTGCAGGTAAACAGCCCCCCTGTGAGGTGTATGCTGATGGGGATTATGTGTGAGTGATAATTGTTTTAAAGGTTAATTGAATTCTATGTGCCTGGCCAGGAAATGTTAAGTGGGGTGAGGTGCCGAAGCGGCTAGAAACTGGCCAAGTGATTAATTCAAGGAGATGTCATTGTTCTTGTAACAGTTGTAACCAGATATAAGCAGGTGAAATATGCCAAATAAAGTCAGTCTACTTGACCCTTCAAACGTAGCACGTCTCGTTTCTTGGAAGGGCGTTCGATGGGATATACCGGCGGTACCTGCATATCGCAGCTTGCCAGGGAAAAGGACGTCTCAAACGGCTGAGACCCTCACACCAGTGGGTAGCCGTTACAGTGCCCATTTAAAACGCAGCCACTGTGCCCATCAAAACGCAGTTACTGTGCCTATTTAAAACGCAGCCACTGTGCCCATCAAAACACAGCTACTGTGCCCATCAAAACACA
Source organism: Rana temporaria (assembly GCF_905171775.1). NCBI lineage: Eukaryota > Metazoa > Chordata > Amphibia > Anura > Ranidae > Rana > Rana temporaria. The sequence continues at coordinate 105,146,144 of NC_053501.1, forward strand.
GCTACTGTGCCCATCAAAACCAAGCTACTGTGCCCATCAAAACCAAGCTACTGTGCCCATCAAAACCAAGCCACTGTGCCCATCAAAATGCAGCTACTGTACCCAAAATGCAGCCACTGTGCCCATCAAAATGCAGCCACTGTGCCTATTTAAAACGCAGCCACTGTGCCCATCAAAACACAGCCACTGTGCCCATCAAAACCCAGCTACTGTGCCCATCAAAACCCAGCTACTGTGCCCGTCAAAATGCAGCCACTGTGCCCGTCAAACACAGCCACTGTCCCCGTCAAAACACAGCCACTGTGCCCCTCAAACGCAGCCACTGTGCCCATCAAACGCAGCCACTGTACCCATCAAAACCCAGCTACTGTGCCCATCAAAATGCAGCTACTGTGTCCATCAAAATGCAGCCACTGTGCCCATTTAAAACGCAGCCACTGTGCCTATCAAAATGCAGCCACTGTGCCCATTTAAAACGCAGCCACTGTGCCCATTTAAAACGCAGCCACTGTGCCAATTTAAAATGCAGCCACTGTGCCCATCAAAATGCAGATACTGTGCCCATTTTAAACGCAGCCACTGTGCCCATCAAAACACAGCTACTGTGCCCATTTAAAATGCAGCCACTGTGCCCATCAAAACACAGCCACTGTGCCTATCAAAACCCAGCTACTGTGCCCATCAAAACACAGCCACTGTGCCCATCAAAACACAGCCACTGTGCCCATCAAAACACAGCCACTGTCGTTGACTAAATTATTGTCAAAGCAAAGTGGTGGGGCTGAAGTTGGGGGGTTAAGTTGTTGCCAAAGAAACATTTGTAAAGGGGAGGAGTTGGTAAGATAACCACGCCCATGTGGGGGCGCCAGAAATATTTCTGCACCCAGGCGCCTGTGACCCTAGGATCGGCCCTGCATGGGAAAACCCCATAAGCCCTGGGAGAAAATACAAGCTTAAAGTACAACTAAAAACAACATACACATTTTAGTAAACTCTCATATAAATACCTGAATGTTACACATGGTAATAAATAGGGTTGCACCGATACCGGTATCGGTGGCAATACCAAGCATTTGTACGAGTATGGGTTCTGGTGCAAATGCTCTGATACCTAAAACCAGTTCCTTCAGGCTCGGTTCTTTCATCTGTCAGCGGGATTCCCCTACTGACAGCTGAAAAAAAAAGCCCTCAACTATTAGCAGTGTGGCTGCTGCGTCCTTAAAGCGGAGCTCCACCCTAAAGTGAAACTCACGCTGATCGGAACCCTCCCCCCCTCCGGTGTCACATTTGACACCTTTCAGGGGGAGGGGGGTGCAGATACCTTTTTTTGTAAGGGGTCCGGAGGTCCCCAGGGCCCCGGGTGGCAACCCCCCCTTTTTTTTATGAAAAAATAAATAAATAAAATGTATATCTTTTTTTATTTTATATATATATATATATATATATATATATATATATATATATATATATATATATATATATTTTTTTTTTTATTATTATTATTAAAGGGCCCAGAGGTCCCCAGGGCCCAAGATGGCAACCCCTCCTTTTTTTATAAAAAAATGTAAATTTTTTATATTTTTTTTATTTCTTTTTTCTTTTTTATTTCTTTATATATATATATTTTGTTTTATTAAAGGGCCCAGAGGTCCCCAGGGCCCCATGTGGCAACCCCCCTGTTTATTTAATTTTTTTTATAAATGTTTTTTTTTTTTATATTTATTTATTTATTTATTTTTTTATTAAAGGGCCCAGAGGTCCCCAGGGCCCCGGATGGCAACCCCCCCTTTTTTTATAAAAAATAAATTTTATATATTTTTTTTATTTCTTTTTTTTTCTTTTTATTTCTTTTTCTTATATATGTATTTTTTTTTTATTAAAGGGCCCAGAGGTCCACAGGGCCCCGGATGGCAACCCCCTTTTTTTTATTTATTATTCTGTAATATCCACAGACATCTCCCCCACTGTAATATCCACAGACATCTCCCCCCCACTGTAATATCCACAGACATCTCCCCCCACTGTAATATCCACAGACATCTCCCCACTGTAATATCCACAGACATCTCCCCACTGTAATATCCACAGACATCGCCCCACTGTAATATCCACAGACATCTCCCCCACTGTAATATCCACAGACATCTCCCCCCACTGTAATATCCACAGACATCTCCCCCCACTGTAATATCCACAGACATCTCCCCCCACTGTAATATCCACAGACATCTCCCCCACTGTAATATCCACAGACATCTCCCCCACTGTAATATCCACAGACACCTCCCCCACTGTAATATCCATAGACATCTCCTCCCACTGTAAAATCCACAGACATCTCCCCACTGTAATATCCACAGACATCTCCCCCCACTGTAATCCACAGACATCTCCCCCACTGTAATATCCACAGACATCTCCCCCACTGTAATATCCACAGACATCTCCCCCACTGTAATATCCACAGACATCTCACCCACTGTAATATCCACAGACATCTCCCCCCACTGTAATCCACAGACATCTCCCCCACTGTAATATCCACAGACATCTCCCCCACTGTAATATCCACAGACATCTCCCCACTGTAATATCCACAGACATCTCCCCCACTGTAATATCCACAGACATCTCCCCCACTGTAATATCCACAGACCTCTCCCACTGTAATATCCACAGACATCTCCCCCACTGTAATATCCACAAATGTATACTATATAATATTTTATTTTCTAGTTGAAAAACTGCAGCAGCTTTTTCTATCCCTGAGGAACCCTTGAAATAGTTTGTTAAGTCTTAGGGGAACCCCTACTAAAACCAATTTACTAGTAATCAATGGGGAAAATGCCCCTTTACATCAATGGCCAGTAGGAAGAATACCTTTACAGTAGTGGTCTAAATGCCCCCTAGCTAAAAAGAGCACCAGTGTCTTGCTTGTGCCATGTGATGTTGGCCCTGAACTACGAACCATGAAAGGGGTCAATTAGCCACAGATCAAGTAATCTCAAGCAACCACTGGAGGAACCCTGGTTGGGAATTGCTGGTCTGGGGGGATAAGTTGTTCTACCTCCAATATAAACCAATCACCATGGTTTCTTAGAAAACATAAGTATGACTAACCCTCTTTGTTCTCTTTCCTTTTCTCTATTCACAGCTGGCTTGTACATTTTCGCCTTCTTCTCGTCGGCCATGGGAGTCTACATCCACAGGCTGAAAAGGTCTATTTGCGAGTGGTACTTTCCACAACGGGAGCAGGTAAGTTTTCCATATTCCGTCTATGACTTCAGCAGTGTCCAAGGCAAAGGACTAAAAAGCAGTCCTTCTATTTATTGTATATATTAGCGCCAGTGTTGTCAGCCTGCCGTGCAAGCTCTTCCAGTTGGCTGTTGGGCTTCCTATCTGATAGAACCCAAATGCAGCCAAGTGGCCCATTGGCAGGGTGAAAACACTTCTGCTAATTGCGAGGCAGCAGCTTAGCGCGGTCATCCTGCTACAGAAAGTGATGTTACCCGTAGGCTCCTTCACACTGCGGCGGTGGGTGCGTCGGCGGTAAAGTGCCGCTATTTTTAGCGGCGCTTTACAGTCACTTTCGCGGCGCTATTCGGCCGCTAATGGGGCGCATTTACACCCCCACTAGCGACAGAGAGAGTCAAAATCACTGCAAAGCGCCTCTGCAGAGGCGCTTTGCCGGCGGTATAGTCGCGCTGCATGCGCGCACGCCCGCCGACCTGAGGTGCTGTGATTCAATCCAGCACCAATAACTTAACCGGTCCAGGCCAATGATTTTTGGCCTGGACCTGATGATTGGCTCGGCTCTGGCAAATCAGGAAACAGCATGTACTTGTGTTTACAAAACATAGGCACAGTGTAACAATACGCCAAGTTAGTTTCAGATTTATGGATCGCAACTGCAGAGACTTCTCAGGTTCAAACCCAGGTTTCACTCTTAACTTAGTTAAGAGTTTGGGTTCTATCATCACAGCCTCAGTAAAGTAAATAGTGCTTATTCCAGCATAAGCAACATACAAGTAAATCTTGGTATTAATGGTATTGAACTGGTATAAGGATAGGTGTAGCGCAGTACTGGGACTGCACACTAGAGGTCAGTAATAAACACAGGCATAGAAGCAAAGCAGGTAACTGGTATCTATAGCAGTGAGCATAACATGTGAGCTGCAGTACAACCTTGAGTGAAAGTCCTTAGTACTTTAGCATAGCAGTGCACATAACTTGGAAGCAAGTGGCAAGTATGGAGATCAGCGTTTAGTAATTGGTTTCTATAGCAGAGTACTTGCGGTTGCAGATAGCTGGGCATGGATGTGCGTCCTGGGAGCCTGGACTTGGTTGACGTGAGCTGTAGCGAACAAACAAGGAGTCCTGGTGATCCAGTTCAGGAAGCTGGAGCTTAGATCAGGTGAGTCTGGAAGCCCAGCTGACAGTGGCGTACTGTCAGCAATAGAGGAACACCTTCCTGTCAGTGCTGGGAGTTTAAATAGGCCGCAGGAAGTGAGAGGGTATTCGGAAAGAAGGAAGAAACTAAGAGAGTTGACTGGGAAAGAAGCGTACTTAGTGGAAAGTTAATGGCGTGATGTTACACACAGGAAATGATGTTCTGTTCTCTCGTTGAGCCCTTTTTGGTTCCAGAGAGAGAAGAGATCTTGGGTTGGGCTGGTGCTGAATTTTTTTTTGGGGGGGGGGGCAGCAAACAAACCTGGCCCCCTCCCCCATTGCTCGATCAATCGCCCGATAGCCCCACACTTACCCCATCCAGGTTGCGGCTTCCCCCCTGCATCTCCTCCTAAGACCCGGCAGTTGCTTCTCCTCCCGGGATTGCAGATAAAAACAGGACTAACATTTATTTACTGACACACACTGAAAAACATACAATGACTGGCATGCACTGACCTACACTAACAGAGGACGTCCAGATGTACATAAACTGACCGCTCCATGCTTTAGAGAGATGCACACAGACAGACAACCCAATTAGGAGAGAGTAGATCGCCCACACAGATTATAGGATGAGGCCGTACTACAAACATACACCCAACATTAGAAAAAGGATGACAAGCATCCAGTAGGGTAGCTTAGTGTAGTTAGTGTAGGTCCTGCCCTAGAAGAGTCTACCTTGCCGTGGTGGGCAGGCTTGGAATCTCTTGGTCAAAGATCTTCACTTCTGGCCAATTGATTATACTAAAGGACTCTTGGTTTAATCAGAGTATATATAGTTGGAATAAGAAAAAAATGTGTATAGGTCCATAATTATACTTTCATAAACACACAATAAAAATTTGGTATATTTACATTTGAATTGCTTCCTCTTTTATTCAATCCTTTCATGACCCGGGGGGGGGGGGGGGGGGTGCTGCCGCCGCAAACAAATTGAGAAGCGGGGGGAGTGTCGCAAGTTGAGAATCGGGGGTGGGGGCACCACGAATCGAGAAGCAGGGGGGCATGCCATCCGGGGCCCTGGGGACCACCGGGCACCTTAGAGGTAGGTCGGGGGGGGGGGGGCTTTGGGTGCTGACGAATAAAAAAAAAAGAAAGGGGGATGCCATCCGGTCCCCTGAGGACCACCGGGCCCCTTACAGGTGTACTGCCTGTACCCCCCTGATGGCGGCCCTGATCAGGGGTCTTCTAGCTTCACCCCAAGAACAGGAGATACGATTAAATCCTGAAAAATCACTCTTAAATAGAAAAAGATATCAAGTTCTCAGGGAATTATAACATTTATTATAAATTAATATAAATTCCTACACATTCCCCTAATATAGGGAATTATTTCCTGTTATCCAGGGCTACAGGGTCTGCTCTATTCAGAAGAAGTGTTTTTCTGCTCTCACAATCTTGTCTTTAGTATTAAGCTTTTCTCTAGTCTCCAATAGAATTGTAAAATTCTCAATTTTAAAATCTCTTGCTTCCTAAAGTTTCCTTAAAGCTTTACATTACAATTATAAACTTGACATACTTATCTGCTCTGTGTAATGGTTTTGCACAGGGCAGCCCTGATCCTCCTCTTCTCAGGTTCCCCTTCGGCGCTCATGGCTCCTCCCCTTGCCTGCTATGGGGCACTTGGGCGTGCCCGATCCGGAGCCTCACTGTCTTTGTCGATTGCGTAAAAAAACTTCTGCACTTGGTGACTATTATTTCTCAACGTTTTTTATTTTCAGTTTTAAAAATTACATACATTTACCGTAGATATTGGACATCAGTATAACAATAGCAGAGTGTTGTGTTACAATATAGGAGTAACTCCGAAGGAGTGAGCCATAACTCGCAAGTTTAATACAAAAACATATCAGAGAAACAATAGACACATTGTATAACCATAAGGCATGTGTCTGAACCCAGAGCTTGAGCTAGATACATTCTGGAGAGTATGTTGGGCATCTGGGTGCCATAGAGGCATAACCAAACGTAGAGAGACCAGGGCGGTCCAGGGTAGATCCCTTAACACCCGGCACCCGCAGGGGGACCAAGCTGTGCTGGGCAGGGATCATAACCCCCGAATCTAGCTCCCATCCCTCCACGAGACATCAATTGCAAACAGTCAGATGGATGGCCCTATGCGCATCCGATAATCATAACTTCTCACTTTCGAATAAAGAGAACTTCTGACATCCCAACTATTTGGGGGTTATTGAGAGAGTGCAATAGCGAAAGAAGAGTAAAGAAAAAAAAGGAGGAGAAAGAGAATATACTAGTCAGGGAATCCCGGAACGGAAAAAGACAAAGGAACAAATAGTGAAGGAGGAACAAAAATTGTCTCTGGACAGCCGCACTCTGAAAAAATTGTAGCCTTTATTAAAAGAAGGACAGCACTGCAAGTCACAGCAAAGTAAAATAAAACCCCACTGCTGAGGCGTTTCGCACAGAAACTAGTGCTTAACCACTTAACCACCCGGACCTTTAGGCAGCTGCGATTCGGCACTGCGTCGCTTTAACTGACAATTGACATGGCTCCCAAACAAAATTGGCGTCCTTTTTTTCCCACAAATAGAGATTTCTTTTGGTGGTATTTGATCACCCCTGCGGTTTTTATTTTTTGCGCTATAAACAAAAATAGAGCGACAATTTTGAAAAAAATGCAATATTTTTTACTTTTTTCTATAATAAATATCCCCCAAAAATATATAAAACATTCTTTTTTTTCCTCAGTTTAGGCCGATACGTATTCTTCTACCTATTTTTGTTAAAAAAATCGCAATAAGCGTTTATCAATTGGTTTGCGCAAAATTTATAGGCCCGGATTCAAAGAAAATTGCGCTTTTTTTGCGGAGGCGCAGGGCAACGATTTTGCCCTGTGCCCCCGCAAATTTGCTCCGCTGCCCTCGATTCACGGAGCAGTAGCTCCGTAAATTGCGAGGGCGCGCCGGCAAAATTGCCCGGGGCTAGAGCACGCAATTTAAATGATCCCGTAGGGGGCGGGAATCATTTAAATTAGGTGCGCTCCCGCGCCGAGCGTAGAGCGCATGCTCCATCGGAAACTTTCCCGACGTGCATTGCGGCAAATGACGTCGCAAGGACGTCATTTGCTTTAGAGTGAACGTGAATGGCGTCCAGCGCCATTCACGAATCACTTACGCAAACGACGTAACATTCAAATATCGCGACGCGGGAACAACGGGTATACTTTAGCATTGGCTGCCCCTACTATTAGAAGGGGCAGCCTTACGCTAAAGACGCCGTACGGAAACGACGTAACTTGCGTACGCAGGGCTCGCGCAACATTGTGAATCGGTGTTAGTATGCAATTTGCATACTATACACTGAGCACAATGGGAGCGCCCCCTAGCAGGCATCGCAAGAATGCAGCCTAAAATATGCGTGGCATAAGAGCCTTATGCCACGCAGATTTTAGGCTGAAGTCGGCGTTACGATGTTCCTGAATCAGGAGCATTCGTAACGCCGGAGCAAGTCAGCAATTGCGCTGCGTAACTATGGTTACGCAGGCGCAATTGCTCTCTGAATCCGGGCCAGTGTGTTTACAAATTAGGGGATAGTTTTATTGCATTTTTATTAATCATTTTTTTTTTACTACTAATGGCGGCGATCGGCGATTTTTTTCGTGACTTCGACATTATGGCGGACACTTCGGACAAGTTTTACACATTTTTGGGACCATTGTCATTTTCACAGCAAAAAATGCATTAAACATGCATTCTTTACTGTGAAAATGACAATTGCCATTCTTTTGAATGGCAAGAACGCGGTGACATCATCGACTATGACGAGCCGGTGCTCGTCACATTCAATGCTGTCGCCGCCATCTTGCTACATCCCACACTAAACTTGTATGCTACCATGCATGCGTCAAACTGTTATTGAGCATGCGCGGGTTTACCTGGGACAGGTAAGCATACAGACGGCCAGTTTTCTCGTCAGGAATCACTCTGCCGGGAAACCCGACGAGAAAATAGAAAGCAGGGTTTTCTATTCTCCCATCGGGATTCTCGGCTGTTATCCTGATGGGAAAACTGCTAGGGAGCATACATACGGCCGGGATTCCTGGCCAAATGCTCTCCTGGCAGTTTTCCTGCCGGGAAAACCGGTCGTGTGTACGAGGCTACAGAAATAAAACTCTACTAAAAGTTCGATTTTTTGGTCAGTTTCCCATTGGAGAGATTTCCCATTCTCTCGAGGAGCACAAATGGCAATAACAACCTCAAAGTGTCTCGTGACCCTTTCTTGCTCTATCCAAAATTAAATAAAAAAATGTGGCTAAAGTTGAGCTTTCATTTTTTGGGACTGTTTTATTACCTTTGCCAAAATAGAATGTTTGCCTCCTGTACTGATCAATGATGCTTTTTAAGTCATCCTTTGAATTTCAAGCGAGCTCCTCTGTGCCCATCCCACCTGCTCCCTACCACCCCTGTCATGTTCATCCCTCCTGTACCCCCTGCCAGCTCCTTACCACCCCCATCATCTTCATCCCACCTGTATCCCTCTGCCAGCTTCCTACCACTCTTGTCATCTGCATCCCACCTGTACCCCTCTGCCGGCTTACTACCACCCCCCTGTCATCTTAATCCCACCTGTACCCTCTGCCAGCTTCCAACTCCCCCTGTCACCTTCATCCTACCTGTACCCCTCTGCCAGCTTCCTACCACCCCCGTCATCTTCATCCCACCTGTACCCCTCTACCAGCTCCCTACCACCCCCGTCATCTTCATCCCACCTGCACCCCTCTGCCAGCTTCCTACCACCCCCATCATCTTCATCACACCTGTACCCCTTTGCCAGCTTCCAACCCCCTCTCATCTTCATCCCACCTGTACCCCTCTGTCAGCTTCCTACCACCCCCCGTATCCCTCTGCCAGATTCCAATCCCCCCCTATCATCTTCATCCCACCTTTACCCCTCTGCCAGCTTCCTACCACCCCCTTGTCATCTTAATCCCAGCTGTACCCCTCTGCCAGCTTCCTACTGAAATAGATTGATACCCCTGACACAACTTCAGGGCACAACTATTCTGCCTGCTGGCCCAAATTGTGAGAGCAAGAAATAACTGACTATGTTCTTGCTTGTCCCAGTGCAAAGAGGAAGAGGATTAATTCCTACTGCAGATTTATAGACAAAATGACATCATTCACATGAGCACATATGATTCGTTCAATCCATATAAAGTCTTCTCCTTGCAAGTTTATTCTTGGCACAAAAGTCCTCGTGGCACACAGGGTCCCCCACTCAAGCTCACAGGGGCTTCACTCAGAGCCATATATGCTCCCTCGTTGGAAGAAGGGAGGAGGAGTGACAGCTGTCCAGTATTATTAGTTACACCATCTGTCTTCAGTTTTTCTTCAGGCTGAGATGTACTGTAACTTTATAATCTGCCATTTCACTTAAGGACGATAATACTGTAATATATTTTCACACATACATATGTATATATATCTTATATAGATCAAGAAATAAAACAATATAAGAATATAAAAGAAATAGAAGAATATAAGAAAAGAAAGGCAACATTTGAGTAGCTCAGGAGAAAAGTAACATAACACAAAATATTCATTTTAGTAACTTCCATCACACTACCACCCCTGTCATTTTCATCCCACCTGTACCCCTCTGCCAGCTTCCTACCACCCCACCCCCCTGGATAATGAGCAGTAACCCATACCAACCAATCAGCGAGCAGTAATAATGTGCAGTAACCTCTAACAACCAATCAATTCATTTTTTTGGGACTGTTTTATTACCTTTGCCAAAATAGAATGTTTGCCTCCTGTGCTGATCAATGATGCTTTTTTAAGTCATGTATGATTTGAATAGAGTTTGTACTGCTTGTTAGAAGTAACCTTCACCATGTAATTTTATATGGGCGAGGTCTACACTCTCCTTATACATAAGGTCAAAGCCAGGGGTCAAGTCCTGGGGAAAAAAGTGTGGGAACTCCCACCCAAGATCCACTCCCCCCACCAAAAAAAAAAAAAATTATACGCTCATATGCATAATTACTAAACCGCAAGTTCTTTCTAAATCTTGCGATAACTCGCGGCAGACCTCCGCAATGTCTCCTGGGAACAATGACAAAAGCTCCCAGGGGACATTGCGGCATCGAGGAAGTGACGGAATACCCGCACACTACCCGATGAATCCATATACAGGAAGCGGCCAGTAACATAAAGGATTACTAAGGTTCTCCTGCCCCTGACAGTGACTCAAGCTGGGCACTGCCACTTAGTGAAGGATTGGCTCGGCTGCTCTCGGCTGCTCTAGCAGGAACTGAGTTCCTGCTGTGAAAAAAGTGCAGGAACTCCGTTCCCACGCGTTCCCGCAGGACTTGAGCCCTGGTCAAAGCCATCAATGAAAAAACAATCTTGATAAAATGCTTTATTCCAATGGTATTGTATAAGCTGATTAGATATCAGAAGTTCCAATTATCCAACAAATCTATAATGTCTCCTTTCTGTAAAATAGGTTTAGCTCGTCTTGACATAATGGGACAGGATCACGGCAAGTGCAATTATTATGAGCCCAGATAGTACCAGTCGGATAACATTTTGCAGCTTATAACCATCTTGTTTTTCTATTCTTCCTAGAAAAATGTATGAAAAACATCAATGATTTTTTTTATAAATATTATCTAACGTGTAGAATTATTTCTGCACAAGCACACGTAGTAATCATTACATCATATCGACAGTTGACATCATACAGCTATAATATATAGGTAGAACATCGAGACCTTTACATGTTCGTTTGGCAGAACATATTAATCATTTTAAAAAAGGTCTGAAAGCCCACAATGTTTCCCGACATTTCAAACAGTTTCACCAACAAAACCTCAAATTCTGGGCGATCGAAAGGGTAACTAAACATTGGAGGGGGGGGGGGGGGGGGACTTTATTCGCCAGTTGAGCCGTAGGGATACTTACTGGATACACAAGACCAATGTATTAATTCCAGGAGGATTGAACGTTGATTTTGTTATTAATTGTTTAAATACAGATCAGTGATTGTGCTTGCAGAGGCGGCTCCTTAATTAGGCAAATTAGGCGGATGCCTAAGGCCTCACACTCACAGGGGCCTTGTGGTCGCCTAACTTGCCTGACAGAGAAAGGAGAGAGACCAGCATTGAGAAGATTGATGGCACAGCCTGCGGATGTGCGGGACCAATCTCGTCATGCAAGGACTCTGCACTAAAAATGTAATGCTTTTTCCCATTTAGGGGCGTGAGTGGGGCCTCATGTTTTGCCTAAGACCTCACAAAGCCTAGAGCCGCCTCTGTGTGCTTGTAATTATTTATTTGAATTAGATGGGCGCGGATGATGGCACGTTTAAATTTTTTTTATTTAAGCAGATTTTATAAAATGAGATTTAAAAAAAATATATTTATATACATAAATTAAATATAATGCTTTATCTTATGTTTTTATGTATTATTTGAACATGTATCATTTGGTTATTGCTATTTTTTATATTTTAAGTATGTTTTTTGCAAAGCCGGGTGTCATTTTAAGTGCCTGTACGGCCGGATTCTCCTTTCAGCTTTATTTTCGCACATGGGGACACTTCTGGGATTCCGTCCAACGAAGGAGTTTCCCCGCCTTGTGCTGTGTCATGTGATGTAGCGTCTGGTTGTTATTAGGGCTGTTACTGATTACAATTTTCGTGTTCGATTAATCGATTTTTTAAATCGATTAATCGACTAATTTCGATTATTTATAACGCAGATACATTTTTCGGATCACCACCATATATAGTCCCCACTGTAATATCCACAGACGTCTCCCCCACTGTAATATCCACAGACATCTCCCCACTGTAATATCCACAGACATCTCCCCCACTGTAATATCCACAGACATCTCCCCACTGTAATATCCACAGACATCTCCCCCACTGTAATATCCACACACATCTCTCCCACTGTAATATCCACAGACATCTCCCCCCACTGTAATATCCACAGACATCTCCCCCACTGTAATATCCACAGACATCTCCCCCACTGTAATATCCACACACATCTCTCCCACTGTAATATCCACAGACATCTCCCTCCACTGTAATATCCACAGACATCTCCCCCACTGTAATATCCACAGAAATCTCCCCCACTGTAATATCCACAGACATCTCCCCCACTGTAATATCCACAGACATCTCCCTCCACTGTAATATCCACAGACATCTCCCCCACTGTAATATCCACACACATCTCTCCCACTGTAATATCCACAGACATCTCCCCCCACTGTAATATCCACAGACATCTCCCCCACTGTAATATCCACAGAAATCTCCCCCACTGTAATATCCACAGACATCTCCCCACTGTAATATCCACAGACATCTCCCCACTGTAATATCCACAGACATCTCCCCACTGTAATATCCACAGACATCTCCCCCCACTGTAATATCCACAGAAATCTCCAGCACTGTAATATCCACAGACATCTCCCCCACTGTAATATCCACAGACATCTCCCCACTGTAATATCCACAGACATCTCCCCACTGTAATATCCACAGACATCTCCCCCACTGTAATGTCCACAGACATCTCCCCCACTGTAATATCCACAGACATCTCCCCCACTGTAATATCCACAGACATCTCCCCACTGTAATATCCACAGACATCTCCCCCACTGTAATGTCCACAATCTCCCCCACTGTAATATCCACAGACATCTCCCCCACTGTAATATCCACAGACATCTCCCCCACTGTAATATCCACAGACATCTCCCCACTGTAATCCACAGACATCTCCCCCACTGTAAACCACAGACATCTCCCCCACTGTAATCCACAGACATCTCCCCCACTGTAATATCCACAGACATCTCCCCCACTGTAATATCCAAAGACATCTCCCCCACTGTAATATCCACAGACATCTCCCCCACTGTAATATCCAAAGACATCTCCCCCACTGTAATATGATCCACATCTCTACTGTATAGGAAGATTAGGGCTTAGTCTTACCAGAGAAGCCGGCTGAACATGAGCAGTTGAGGCCGGGTGATGACGTCAGCGCGCCGCTCTAGGCTCACCTTGGCCGCCGCCGGGTGGACCAAGATGGCCGCTGCTCCGGGAGCTAGGCCAAAGCCGTAGCCATTTCTATGGCCGAGGCAGCAGCGGAGCTCCGCGGATCACGTGGTGTGGCGATCAGCACGGCGGCCATTGCAACACAGGGGGCAAGTTAAGTGTCTTCTCTTATGACTCCAGGGGGGGCAACTGCCCCCCCTTGCCCTATGGAGTGGACGCCCGTGTATGACATCATACATCTATTTATGTAGTATAGCAAAATAATTCAATGGGCAGAGATCATGTCATGACCAAATTTTTTTTTCTCAGAAACTTTCCTTTTTTTTTTTTTTTACGTATTATCAGAAACAGTTACCCCATTACCAAAACTGTATCAAAAGGCCACACAATGGCTCTTAATGTCTTATACCACTAATTGTTCTGTTCAACTCTTGGTGTTATGTATGTGGAAAAGATCTAACAGTAGACATGGGCCTTCCGGAGTGTGAAGTCTAAAAGCATCCGGTCCTTCCTAACCAGCAAACCATGAAAGGAGGTCTGGGTTTTGCTGTGGGATGCTCTTGGGTCAAGAATTTCAGGGGTGCCTGACTTGGAGTAACCCTAACACTAAAACTGTATCCGAAGGCCACCCACAATGGCTTTTCCTGTCTTACACCACAAATTGTTCTATTCACCTCTTGGTGTCATGGGTATGGAAAATATCCAACAGTAGACATGGGCCTTCTGTAGCGTGAAGTCTAAAATAATCCAGTTCCTCCTAACTAGCAGACCATGAAAGGAGGTCTGGGTTTTGCTGTGGGATGCTCTTTAGTCAAGAATTTCAAGGGTGCCTGACTTGGAGTAACTTTAACACCAAAGCTGTATCTGAAGGCCACACACAAGGGCTCTTCGTGTCATATTCCACTAATTGTTCTGTTGAGCTCTTGATGTCATAAGCATGGAAAATATCCAACAGTAGACATGGACCTTCTGTAGCATGAAATCTAAAAGCATCCAATCCCTTCAACCAGCATCCCCTAAAAGGAGGTATGGATTTTGCTGTGGGACTTTTATCATCTTGAGGCATACATAGATTTGACATAAGTAAGTGTAGTGCTTACCCCCGAAGGAGCCGCTGATTTGTTTTGGGACCGGCCTGCTAAGTTACCCTGGCGTTGTCTAGGAGTGCAATAGTGAGAACAAAAGCAGTGAGCGAAGGTCCAAGCAGTGAATAAAGGTTTTCTCAATGCTTTATTTTCCAGGCCCAACATAACCAACATCAACATCAGTTGGGAAGGTCAAGGTTGATGTAGAAAGAGAGGAGAGAACTTTCCAGTATCAGGCCTGGATATTAAATGGAGCAGTCAGCTCTGCATAGTACCAACTTGTAACACGTCGCCACTCCAACTGAGTGGGTAAAGTGCCCCCGGACAGACTCCTTTTACACAAGTCTGGCAGCCAAGGTGTCACTTAGGATTTCTGGGAGGATGCAGGCCTGTCTCACGGGCCAAGGGCAATAACTGAGCTAGGTAAATGAATAAAGCAATCCTCCCAGTAGATTTTGGCGTTGGTCACCAGATGACAGCAACATACCTGTCAGCACTCTGGTCACCGGATCCCCAATTGGTTTGTCCAGGCTCTGTTAGACGACCTGCCTCCGGGTCCCCTTCAAACCGACTCCCCAATCGCACGGCACTAAGCCTGGGATCCCTTCAATAGAACCGGGAACCCAGCAAGTCACTGGGGTCCCCTTGTACCTCCAGATGAGGGTTTTCGTAGACTGCAACTTTGGCCAGGTGGCCACACATGACACCTGTCACAGATATACTCCTCCCATTCCCCCACTAACTTTAGTGTAGTGCCCATATTGAAAGAAGGGGGGCGCTACATGTCATTATGAAGCAGGATACACACCTTTATTAGACATGTGGAATTATGGTGTGGGGTTGTTTTTCAGTAGTTGGGCTTGGCCCCATTGTTTCAGTGATGGGGATGGCCCCTTCCTGTTCCAACATGACTACGCACCCGTGCACAAAGCAAGGTCCATAAAGACATACCGTATATACTCGAGTATAAGCCGACCCAAATATAAGCCGAGGCACCTAATTTTGCCACAAAAAAATGGGAAAACGTATTGACTCGAGTATAAGCCTAGGGTGTCCATCTGTATGTCTCACTGTGCCTCACTTTGCCTCACTGTGTCCATGTGCATGCCTCACTGTGTCCATGCCTCACTGTGCCCATGCCTCACTGTGCCCATGCCTCACTGTGTCCATGACTAGACTTATGTTTAACATGGGAGTATATACAAGGGGTGCCCGGATTTGACAAATTGGTGCTCCCCGGCCGTACGACCCCCAGACAGCAAACTTTGCACACTTTTATAGGAGAACTGGGGCTATATGTGTGCCAATTTTCGCGTCCGGCCGGTACCGGGTCCCCAAAGTCACCGGAGAAATTCCTATTTAACATGGGAGTCTATAGAAGGGGTGCCCGACTTTGAAGAATCGGTGCTCCCTGGCCGTAGGTCCCCCGGACAACAAACTTTGCACACTTGTAGAGGAAGAGTGGGGCTATATGGGTGCCAAGTTTGGTCCGCAAAGTCCAGGAGATCAGGCGCAAAAAGGTGACTCGAGCATAAGCAAAAAATATGCTGAAAAACTTGGCTTATACTCGAGTATATACGGTAGTTGAGCAAGTTGAATAGTTGAAGCTGTTATAGCTGCAAAGGGTGGGCCAAGCCATTATTGAACCCTATGGACTAAGACTGGGGTGCCATTAAAGTTAGGTGTCCCAATACTTTTGACAATATTTATGTAGTTGTAGTGCTTGCTGAATAGCATTTGTAACTATTGTTTGGTATGGTTCTTATCTTATACTTACTTTGTACAGCTACTGTTGACACATCACTCCTCTTTTTTACATTGCTGGTTGGAGCTTTCACTTCACAAAAATAATTCCCAGAATCCTCCAACTGAGCAAACCGGACTCCATATTGATAAGATTTGCTGAAGTTTTGAACAATTTGGTCATTTCTGTAGAATGAAAACTGAAGTTCTGTTTTGTCTCTTAGTGGACTAAGACTTGTATGACATATCAGGGTCATGTTGTCATCTTCTGTGATTGGATAGGAAGTGGTGTTTACTTTTGGCATGAAAAAAAGGCCTAAAAAAGACAAATCTTCATATAAAACTACACCAAAGCCATACGATATAATCCATATAAAGAATAAGGCCCGGATTCACGTACCTGGGCGCATCTTTATGCAGGCGTAGCGCATCTCATATGCGCTACACCGACGTAACACAGAGATGCAAGAACAGTATTCACAAAGCACTCGCTCCCTACGTTGTGCCAGCGTAACGCAAACAATTCGGCGTAAGCCCGCCTAATTCAAAGTAGGTGGACATGGGCGTGATCCATTTAAATGATCCGTGACCCCATGCAATGATGGGCCGAACGAACGGCGCATGCGCCATACCGTGGACGCATCCCAGTGCGCATGCTCAGAATCACGTCTAAAATACTCCATGAGATACGTCGAATCACTGCCAACAACGTGACGTAACCTACGCCCAGCCCTATTCAAGTAGTCCTACGTAAACAACGTAAAATACGACGGCTGTTCCGTCGTCCATACCTTTGCATGGGATGCGCCTCCTTTGGGTGGAATAACTTTACGCCGGACGTATGCCTTACGTAAACGGCGTATATCTCTGCGACGGGCGCAAGTACGTTCGTGAATCGAAGTATCTCGGTCATTTACATATTCGACGCGTAATTCAATGGATACGACGGCGTAGGAAACTTACGTTGGTCGGATGAAGCCAAAATTCAGGCGTATCTTGCATTAAGAGTCCAGGGCATAGATACGACGGCGCATCTGTGCACTTACGCGGCGTATATTGAGATACGTCCGCGTAAGTGTTTCAAGAATCCGGGCCTAACTCTTTGTGATAACCAGGCTGAGTGTTTTGGTAACTCACTCTGAATAAGGAGATCTATTCCTTTACTGGACTTTGTTATACTGTCATCAGAAGTTTTCACTTCACAGGAATAATTCCCAGAATCCTCCAGCTGAGCGGATTGGACTCCATATTGGTCGGATGAACTGAATTTCTGAATGTTCTGTCCATCTCTGTAGAAAGCAAACTTCAGTTCTATCATCTGTTTAAGAGGACTGAGGCTCGTGTCGCATGTTAGGGTCACGTGATCGCCTTCTACCGTTGGATATGGTGGCATTTTTATTTCAGGAGAATAGAACACCTCTAAAAGACAACACACCCCAAAATAGTTAATGAACAACAAAACTGAAAAACAAATATTCTGGGGTTGATTTATTAAAGGCGAATAGACTATTTACTTTTCAAGAGAATTGGCACTCTGTAAGCGAAATATCCTCAGAGCTTGACGAATGAGGCGAAGCTCTGCTGAGTTCCATCATTCAATTCTGTACCTAGATTGTGTTGGAGACTGTGCTGGACTAACTGGATAGGTCACTGGTCCTGAGTGGGTATTCGTGTGGGCAGAAGGTATAAATGTCTTCCTGTGGATAGTGCCCAGCAGGGGTGTCGGGAGGGGATGGCTAGGGGGAATGTGACCCCGAAAAGCCCCGAGTCTCATAATGGCAGGTCTCCATTGTTAGCCTCTAGCGAGCGGCGGGACCGATCTGATCCCAAGTGCCGCCGATTGTGGCCGAGTCCTGCTGACTCTCCGAGTGCCATAGCAGGTCCCGCCGTCTGGAGCCTGCGCAATGACTATGATGGATGTCCCACTGGTCCAATGTCGTGACCGTGGGACGTGTGACGTCATCATAGGCGCTGCAGGCTCCAGAAGGCGGGAATTACAAATGTGGCCGCCGCGCCACATCCCCTCTCGGCGCTTGGGCGGGCGGCTCTCCTCTCCTCCCCTCCTCAGCTCTCCTTAGGCTCCTCGGCTCTCCTGTGTAGGTAGGTCAGTGTAGGTACGTCAGTGTATGTAGGTCACTATCATCAGTGTACCCCCCGGTTTCCGGCCTTGGATTTCGGGCTGAAGCCCCTGGTCTTTTTGCCACCGAGCAACGCCCCTGGTGCCCAGTTATGGACGGTGGGGATGTACCCTCTGGGGGATTGGGTTGTGTGACCTTAAGGTTGTTTAAGCATGTAGCCTTAGATAAAAAGAAAGGAGCATCCGGTGTCCAGAGAAATGAGAAGTATGGATCATGGATCTTTAAAAAAAAAAAAAAAATTTAACAGAAATTTTTTTAACCACTTAACGACCGCCGCATGTACATATACGTCCACAGAATGGCACGTACAGGCAGATGGGTGTACCCGTACGTCCCTGCCTAGACGTGGGTCGGGGGTCCGATCAGAACCCCCCGGTACATGCTGCGGTCGGTAAGCCTCTGGGAGCGAAACCTGGGATGAGGGGGCGGCTATTCGTTTCTAGCCACCCCCCCTCGATCGCTCCCCGGAGCTGAAGAACGGGGAGAGTCGTATGTAAGCACGGCTTCCCCGTGCTTCACTGTGGCGGCTGCATCGAATGTGTCATCCCTTTTATAGCGAGATACAATCGATTACGTCACACCTACAGCCACACCCCCCTACAGTTGTAAACACACACTAGGTGAAACATAACTCCTTCAGCGCCCCCTGTGGTTAACTCCCAAACTGCAACTGTCATTTTCACAATAAACAATGCAATTTAAATGCATTTTTTGCTGTGAAAATGACAATGGTCCCAAAAATGTGTCAAAATTGTCCGAAGTGTCTGCCATAATGTCGCAGTCAAGAAAAAAAATCGCTGATCGCTGCCATTAGTAGTAAAAAAATATTTTTTTTATAAAAATGCAATAAAACGATTCCCTATTTTGTAAACGCTATAAATTTTGCGCAAACCAACTGATAAACGCTTATTGAGATTTTTTTTTAACAAAAATATGTAGAAGAATACGTATCGGCCTAAACTGAGGATTTTTTTTAATATATTTTTGTGGATATTTATTATAGCAAAAAGTAAAAAATATTGCTTTTTTTCTAAATTGTTTCTCTATTTTTGTTTATAGCGCAAAAAATAAAAACCACAGAGGTGATCAAATACCACCAAAAGAAAGCTCTATTTGTGGGGAGAAAAGGATGTCAATTTTGTTTGGGAGCCACGTCGCACAACCGCGCAATTGTCAGTTAAAGCGACGCAGTGCCAAATCGCAAAAAGTGGCCCAGTCATTTGGCAGCCAAATGGTCCGGGGCTGAAGTGGTTAAAGATACATGAACCAAATTTTTTAAGTCAAATTTCTCTGGACACCGGGCACTCTTTTCTTTTTATCGAAATCATCCAATCCCGTAGAAGCAAAAATGCGGTTTTTGTATTTTCCTTGGACATGATTCGTTATTCTTTACAAAGTTACGTTTCGTCACATTCCCTAAGCTTTAGGAACAATTGCTTTGCAAAGTGCAACTTCTCTTTCAAACAGACTATTTGTCTTTTGTAAATCCACCCCTTTGTACAATTTCTATCCCATCTATGGAAATTCCTGATTTCAGAAAAGATTTACTTTTGACATCAATAAATGTTTCATCAGACTGTATTTGATCGGAAGTAAAGCCCAATTTCTTTTCACAGCGATATCGGCCGGTCATATCCGCGGTCACTCTACCAACATAGAAATTCGAATTTTGGTCTGATGTCGGTAAGATCTTTCCATTCTTGGAGAATGTTATATTTTGATTCTCATGGTTATATCCAGGGGCACTGTGACATCTAAGATGTAAGGATTCTCCTTCAAAAACAGAGTTAGGAGCTTGCATGATGACCCCTTCTGTAAAGATATACATGGGTACATAGTAGGTGAAGTTGAAAAAAGACACAAGTCTATCAAGTCCAACCTAAAATTACATTAGATAACTTACATTCAAAAGTAAATAGCTTTGGAACTTAACCACTTGCCGCCCGCCAATGACATATTGACGGCAGCAAAGTGGTTGTAGAATCCTGACTGGACGTCATATAACGTCCTCAGGATTCTGCATCGCGGCGATCGTTGTTGCAGGGTGTCAGTCTGACACCCCGTAACACCGATCAAGGTAAAGAGTCTCTCACGGAGACTCTTTACCACGTGATCAGCCGTGTCCAATCGCGGCTGATCACGATGTAAATAGGAAAAGCCGGTAATCGGCTTTTCCTCACTCGCGTCTGTCAGACGCGAGTAGAGGAGAGCCGATCGGCTGCTCCTGTGACAGGGGGGGTTTGTGCTGATCGATTATCAGCACAGCCCCCCCTGAGGATGCCCACTGGACCACCAGGGATGCCCACTGGACCACCAGGGATAAAAAAAAAAAAAAAAGGATGCCACCCTAGACCACCAGGGATGAGAAGGACACAAAAAATGGATGCCAATCAGTGCCGCAATGGATGCCAATCAGTGCCCACAATGGGCATCACTGATTGGCAGGCATTGATTGGCACTGATTGGCATCCATTAGTACAACACATACAATAGTGCCCATCTATGCCCATCCGTGCCACCTATCAGTACCCATCCATGCCGCCTATCAGTGCCCATCAATGCCGCCTATCAGTGCCCATCCGTGCCCGTCCATGCCGCCTATCCGTGCCCGTCCGTGCCACCTATCCGTGCCCGTCCGTGCCGCCTATCCGTGCCCAGCCGTGCCGCCTATCCGTGCCCAGCCGTGCCGTCTATCCGTGCCCATCTGTGCCACCTATCCACGCCCATCCGTGCCGCCTATCCAAGCCCATCAATGCCACCACATCAGTGCCACCTCATCGGTGCTCATCAGTGCCGCCTTATCAGTGCCCATCCATCCCGCTATCAGTGCCCATCCATGCCGCCTATCAGTGCCCATCCGTGCCGCCTATCTGTGCCCGTCCGTGCCGACTATCTGTGCCCGTCCGTGTCGCCTATCAGTGCCCATCCGTGCCGCCCATCAGTGCCGCATATTAGTGCCCATCAATGCCACCACATCATCAGTGCCACCTCATCGGTGCCCATCAGTGCCGCCTTATCAGTGCCCGTCAGTGCAGTACCATCAGTGCCCATCGGTGAAGGAGAAAACGTACTTATTTACAATGTTTTATAACAGAAACAAAAAAAACTTAAAAAAAAAAAAAAAAATCGGTCATTTTTTTTATTATTTTTGCAGAAAATAAATATCCCAGAGGTGATCAAATACCACCAAAAGAAATCTCTATTTGTGGGAACAAAATGAGAAAAATTTAGTTTGGGTACAGTGTAGCACGACCGCGCAATTGTCATTCAAAATGCAACAGCGCTGAAAGCTAATAATTGGTCTGGGCGGGAAGGTGTATAAGTGCCCCCCGGTATGGAAGTGGTTAAACAGGATATCAAGAAAACTTGGACCTCTCCATGACACGACACCCATCCCAAAATCCTAATAATAGCAATATCAGAACCCTTATCTTTTTTCATTTTTTTTTTGCCTCTGCGGTTTTATTTTTTTGTTAAAAAAAAATATATATACAGATTAAAAAAAAATATATATATATATTTTTTATATGTTATTATAACATTTTGCAAACGGGTAATTTTTCTTTTTCATTGTTGTACGCTGATGAGGCTGCACTGATAGGCACCGGTGGGCATCGATAAGGCGGCACTGGTGGGAACTGATAGGCAGCACTGTTGGGCACTGAGAGATGACGCTGAGAGGTGGCACTGAAGGGCATTGATAGGTGGCACTGGTGGGCACTAAAAGGTGGCATTGATAGGTGGCACTGATAGCTGTCAGTAATGGGCACTGATGGGTGGCAGTGATGGGCGGCAGTAATGGGCACTGCTAGGTGGCACTGATGAGGCATTGATAGGTGGCACTGGTAGGCATTGATAGGTGGCACTTGTGGGCATTGATAGGTGGCAGTGATGGGCATTGGTGGGCACTTGCAGGTGGCACTAGCAGGGGGTACTGTTGGCACAGAGGAGACAGATGTGCCTTCTTCCTCTTCAGGACCGATGTCCCTTTCACATAAGCCGGTGATCGACTTTTTTGTCAGCGTGAGGAGAAAAAAAAAACGATTACCGGCTTTTGTTTACATCACATGATCAGCTGTCATTGGCTGACAGCTGATCACGTGGTAAGGGGCCAGGACTCTCAGTGACTCGGGTGACCACAGGGGTGTGCGGCGAGTGCGCGAAGAGGAGGACGTTTATTGACGTCCTCCTGGCATTTAGGGTCCGCGCCGTAGCCGTCATTCGGCTATAGCAAGGGCGCCAAGTGGTTAGGAAGCGGCATTGTGGGCACACACGCGACCACCGCGAGCTCCGTGAGTTCGAACGTTGGTCCCGCAGATTCGATGTCCACCAGGAATCCCACGATCGTTTCAAGGAGAGGAAGAACGGGGAGATGCTGATGTAAACAAGCATTTCCCCATTCTTCCTAGTGACAGGACACTGATCACAGCTCCCTGTAATCGGGAGTGGTGATCAGTGTCGTGTCACACGTAGCCCCTCACCCCACCAAAAGAAAGCTCTATTTGTGGGAAAAAAAGGACGTCAATTTTGTTTGGGAGCCACGTAGCACGACCGTGCAATTGTCAGTTAAAGCGACGCAGTGCCGAATCGCAAAAAGTGCTCTGGTCTTTGGGCAGCCAAATGGTCCGGGGCTGAAGTGGTTATAAGCTCAAAGGGCTAGATTCAGCAATCATTTATCTGGAGATACGCCGCCGTAATTTCAAATCTGCGTCGGCGTATTGTTACGCCGATTCTCCAACACAGATACGTCCAAAAAATAGGCTTCCTCCTCCGACGTAACTTGAATGCGGCGGCGTATAATTGTGTGCATTCTCACGCTGGCCGCTAGTGGCGCTTCCGTTGTTTTCGGCGTAGAGTATGCAAATTGCCTAGTTACGTCGATTCACAAACTTACGTGCGCCCGGCGGTAGTTTTTTACATCGTTTGCGTAAGGCGTTTTCGGCGTAACGTTGCTCCTGCTATTAGGTGGCGCAGCCAATGTTAAGTATGGACGTCGTTCTCGCTTCGAAATTTGAATTTTTTGCGTCGTTTGCGTAAGTCGTTCGCGAATAGGGCTGGAGGTAATTTACGTTCACGTCGAAACCAATGACGTCCTTGCGACGTCATTTGAAGCAATGCACACTGGGATATGTACACGGACGGCGCATGCGCCGTTCGTAAATCACGTCAGGTCATCACATATTTGCATAAAACACGCCCCCCCTTCCACATTTGAATTACGCGGACTTACGCCGGCCCCATTAACGCTACGCCGCCGCAACTTACGGAGCAAGTGCTTTGTGAATACAGCACTTGCTCCTGTAGGTTGCGGCGGTGTAGCGTAAATATGATACGCTGCGCCGCCGTAAGAAGGGGCGCAGCTACGTGAAAAAGTATTATTGTAAATGTTTTGTCTGATGCAGTTATTCAGACTACTGAACTCACCATTCTTGACAATTAGACTGACCGGGTCACTACGTTCGCTGTCATCGATCTGGCACCGGTATCTTCCACTGTTTTGAAGGAGGGCGGAACCAATGTAAATGCTCTGATGTCTTGGACTTTGTTGAACATCGTTTTTGTACCACTTGTATTTTTCATTCATTGTCTCTGTTGATTCCATGTTACACTTGATAGTGATTGCTTCATGTTGGAATATCTTATTCCAGTTTGGCGTGAAGGTCACAAAAGGTTTGTTTCTTGCTCCTGATGCACAGATATCTGGTAAAATGGAATAACAGACTTGTTACCATGTCTGTCTTATATGAGCTTGTTGGCCACCCCATTCCATAATGATGGACATTATTATAAAGAGGTCCACTCAGGGCCGCTGATAAGCCAGTACAACTGGCCCTGTTGTAGGGGGCCTCAGGCCAGCAGGGGCCCGGATGGCAACCCCCTTTTTTTTTTTTTTTTTAGGGGTCCGGAGGTCCCCAGGGGCCCGGAGGCCCACAGGGTCTCAGATGACAACTCCCCCTTTTTTTTTTTTTTATAAAAAATATATATTTTTTTTTTAATATATTTTTATTTTAATTTTTATTAAAGGGCCTTTTTTTTTTTTTTTTAGAGGTCCAGGGGTCCCCAGGGGTCCGAAGGCCCTCAGGGCCCCGGACGGCAACCCCCCTTTTTTTTATTTATTTTTTATAAAAAAATATATATTTTTCCTAATATATATATATTTTTTTATTTTTTATTAAAGGGACAATTTTTTTTTCTTAGGGGTACGGGGGTCCCCAGGGGCCCGGAGATCCCCAGGGCCCGGGATGAAAACACCCCTTTTTTTTATAAAAAAATAAATACAT
Source organism: Rana temporaria (assembly GCF_905171775.1). Taxonomy (NCBI): domain Eukaryota; kingdom Metazoa; phylum Chordata; class Amphibia; order Anura; family Ranidae; genus Rana; species Rana temporaria. Next base: position 105,170,894 of record NC_053501.1, read on the forward strand.
TTTTATATATTTTTTTATTTTATATTATATATATATATATATATATATATATATATATATATATATATATATATATATATATATATATATATATATATTATTAAAGGTCCCCAGGGATTTTTTTTCCTTTTATTCCATATATATATATATATATATATATATATATATATATATATATATATATATATATTAAAGGGCTCATGAGGTCTCCATGTGGCAAACCCCCTTTTTTTTTTTTTTTATAAATGATTTTTTTTTTTTTATTAAAGGGCCCAGAGGTCCCCAGGGCCCTGAATGGCAACCCCCCCTTTTTTTTTTTTTTATAAATGTTTATTTATTTATTTTATATATTTTTTTATTTTTCATTTTTCATTTTTATTAATAATTTGTAAAGGGCCCCCCTCCGCTTCTCAATTCGCGGCAGCCCCCCCCCTCCCGCTTCTCAATTTCAGACGGCAGCCCCCCCCCCCCCCCCCCCTCCCGGTTCTCTGCTCCAGGTGCCTACCAATGCCGCCAATCCCGTAACGTGCTGCAGAGACAGTTTCAAGGCGGGGCCAGGGGTGGAGCTAAAGGCGGGACCAGGGGTGGAGCTGAAGGGGGCCCTGTCAGGTAGGCTATACGGGGCCCCATGATTTCTATCAGCGGCCATGGGTCCACTATTGTGGCTACTAGGGATGAGCCGAACACCCCCCCCCCCCCCCCGGTTCGGTTCGCAGAAGAACACGCAAACAGGCAAAAAATTTGTTTGAACACGAGAACACCATTAACCACTTAAGGACAGAAGGTGTTTTTCAGATTCGGCGTTTAGAAGACTAAAACAGTTTTTTTTGCTAGAAAATTGCTTAAAACCCCCAAACATTATATATATATTTTTTCTAACACCCTAGAGAATAAAATGACGGTCATCGCAATACTTTTTGTCACACCGTATTTGCGCAGCGGTCTTACAAGCACACTTTTTTTGGAAAAAAATTCACTTTTTTTAATTAAAAAATAAGACAACAATAAATTTGGCCCAATTTTTTTTATATATTCTGAAAGATAATGTTACGCCGAGTAAAATGATACCCAACATGTCACGCTTTAAAATTGCGCCCGCTCGTGGCATGGCGTCAAACTTTTACCCTTAAAAATCTCGATAGGCGACGTTTAAAAATTTTTATAGGTTGCATTTTTTGAGCTACAGAGTAGGTCTAGGGCTAGAATTATTGCTCTCGCTCTAACGATCGCGGCGATACCTCACTTGTGTGGTTTAAACACCGTTTTCATATGCGGGCGCTACTCGCGTATGCGTTCGCTTCTGCGCGCGAGCTCGTCGGGACGGGGAGCTTTAAAAAAAAAAAAATTTTGTTTTCTTATTTATTTTTATTGATTTTATAATTTTTTACACTGAAATAATACAAAAAATGTATCACTTTTATTCCTATTACAAGGAATGTAAACATCCATTGTAATAGAAAAAAGCATGACAGGTCCTCTTAAATATGAGATCTGGGGTCAAAAAGATGTCACATCTCATATTTAGACTGAAATGCAAAAAATGACAACAAAAAAATTGTCTCTTTAAGACGCTGGGCGGGACTGACGTTTTGACGTCACTTCCGCCCAGCAAAGCTAAGAGGATGGGTGGGGGCCATCTTGCCCTCACTCGAGTCCTCACACACTAAGCAGCAGCACCCGATCTCTTCCGCCGCTACCGACGGCTACGGTAAGCGGCGGAGGGCGCGGGAGAGCGGCGGGAGGGGGGGCCCTCTCCCGCCACCGATAACAGCGATCTCGCGGCGAATCCGCCGCGGAGACCACCGTTATCGTTTACACGCCCGTCCACTGAAGAGATGGATACCTCGGTTGTGGCAGCAGCTGCTGCCGTTACCGAGATATCCATCTTTAAAAAGAGGACGTATATATACAGTAGGCGGGCGTTAACCGGTTAAAGTCTATGGGACACTCTTTCGTCCCCCCCATCCTTTCCTGCGGCCTGCCAGGTTGCGTGCTTGGATAAGGGTCTGGTATGGATTTTTGGGGGGAACCCCACGCCATTTTTTTTTATTTTGGTGCGGGGTTCCCCTTAAAATCCATACCAGACCTATAAGGTCTGGTATGGATTTTGAGGGGGACCCCTACGCCATGTTAAAAAAAATTGGGGCAGGGTTCCCCCCAAAAATCCATACCAGACCCTTTTATTAAAGGACTTGTCCCAAGCTATGTGTGTGTGTTTTTTTTACAATTATTGTCACTTTTTTGGGTGAAATGGTAGGGGTACAATGTACCTTATTACCAATTCACATAGGGGGGGCCGGGATCTGGGTTTGCCTGTTGTTAGGGGCTTCCAGATTCCGATAAGCCCCCACCCGCAGACCCCCACAACTACCGGGCAAGGGTTGTGGGGATGAGGCCCTTGTTCCCATCAACATGGAGACATCCTCCCCACGTTGAGGGCATGTGGCCTGGTACAGTTCAGGAGGGGGAGGGGGGGCGCTCTCTTGTCCCTTCCCTCTTTTCCTGCGGCCTGCCAGGTTGCATGCTCGGATAAGGGTCTGGTATGGATTTTTGGGGGGAACCCCTACGCCATGTTAAAAAAAAATGGTGCAGGGTTCCCCTTAATATCCATACCAGACCCAAAGGGCCTGGTAATGGACTGGTGGGGGCCCATGACATTTTTTTATCAATGACTTTTATCTGTATTGCCGGAACCCGACAATTCATTATAGCCACGAGTAGTTTTAAATGACTTTAGAAATGTCATTTTGTGCAGAGATTGTTCTAAACACGGGAAACATGCGCTATTTTACAGACACACTGTACACACCCCCTAGGTACGAAATTTAAAGGAATATTTCACTTTTATTGTTTCACTTTAAGCCTTATTAAAAAAAACTGCTCCCGAAAAAACTGCTGTTTTTAAAACTTTTTTTTTTGCATTGATACATGTCCCCTGGGGCAGGACCCGGGTCCCCAAACACTTTTTGTGACAATAACTTGCATATTAGCCTTTAAGATTAGCACTTTTGATTTCTCCCATAGATTTTTAAAGGGTGTTCTGCGGCTTTCTAATTTGCCGCGAACACCCCAAATTGTATACCACTATTCAGTGAACGGGCGAACTGACCCGAACATAAAGCTCATCCCTAGTGGCTACAGCAGCCTCCACTAATCTGGGAAAGCTTTCAGCCAAGAAAATTGAATGTCTGTATGAGAATTTAAGTATTAGCTGAACTAGCTTACTGACACAGGGTTATTTATTTATTTTTGTTAAAGTTATGGTGTTAATACTACTTCTACTACTATCAATAATAATAATAATAATAATAATAATAATAAATGAATAAATAAATAAATGTAAAATAAATTACTAAGGTGCATATTTACGCTGGCCGCTAGGTGGCGCTTCCGTCGATTTCCGTGTCGAGTATGCAAATTAGCTAGATACGCCAATCCACAAACGTACGTCCGGCCGGCGCATTTTTTTTACGTCGTTTCCGTAAGGCTTTTTTCGGCGTAACATTACCCCTGCTATATGAGGCGTACTCAATGTTAAGTATGGACGTCGGGCCAGCGTCGAATTTTACGTCGTTTACGTCGTTTGCGTAAAAAAGGTTGGCGAATAGGGCTTTGCGTAGAATTACGTTCACGTCGAAAGCATTGGCTCCTTGCGGGTTAATTTGGAGCATGCGTACTGGGATACCCCCACGGACGGCGCATGCGCCGTTAAAAAAAAAACATCATTTACATTGGGTCAAGACGTATTAACATAAAACACGCCCCCATCTCATCCATTTGAATTGCGTGCCCTTACGCCGACACAGTTACACTACGCCACCGTAACTTACGGCGAAAATTCTTTCAGGATACGGAAAATACACTGAAAGTTACGGCGGTGTAGTGTATCTGAGATACGCTACGCCGGGCGGAAAAATGCGCGGAGGTACGTGGATCTGGCCATATCCATATAAAAATTTTTTTTTTTCTTTTTTTAACGTACAATAATTATAGGATTTATTCTGCCAAATTGATACACGAGTAAGGAAAATGTATATGTTCACTACACTATTATATAACGCAAATATCTAAAAAAGTGGACATGAAGTATAAGATCGAAGTTCACGTGAAAATACAAAATAAAACATGGTGTAATCATATTAATTATAGACTGACACCGACCCTTAAGTCAAGGCCGGGGGGGGTCAGTGCATTATGCCTTAGGCCGCGTACACACGATCGGTCAAAACCGATGAAAACGTAATGAAAGGTCTGTTTTTATCGGTCCAAACCAATTGTGTGTGGGCCCCATCGGTCAGTTATCCTTCGGTCAAAAAAAAGAGAACTTGCTTTAAAATTGAACCGATGGACGCCTGACCGATGAGTCAAAACCGATCGTTAGTATGCAAAGGCATCGGTCAAAAGGCCGCGCATGCTCAAGAATCAAGTCGACGCATGCTTGGAAGCATTGAACTTCGTTTTTTTCAGCACGTCATTGTGTTTTACGTCACCGCGTTCTGACACGATCGTTTTTTTAACCAATGGTGTGTAGGCACATCAGACCATCAGTCGGCTTCGTCGGTTAACCGATGAAAACAGTAATTCGGATCGTTCTCGTCGGATGGACTGATCGTGTGTACGCGACCTAAGTCTATAGACCCAGGGGCCAAGGTTGACAAGTGGGGAGTGGAGCCATTCACAATAGTGGGAAGAGAGAAAAAAATAAATAATAATAATAATAATAATAAAAAAATAGATTTAAAAGAAAATTAACTAAAAGGTGATTTTTTTTATTTTATTTTAAATAGTGTAGTTTAGGTATGATTTTTTCTGGTACAATGGGCCAGATTCACAGCGGAGATACTCCGTCGTATCTCTGTTTCTATCTATGCGACTGATTCATAGAATCAGTTACGCATAGATATCCATAAGATCCGACAGGTGTAATTGTTTTACACTGTCGGATCTTAGGATGCAGTACCGCGGCCTCCGCTGGGGGGAGTTTGCGTCGTAAACCAGCGTCGGGTATGCAAATTAAGAGTTACGGCGATCCACGACGGATTTTCGCGTTCGCTACGTCGCCGCTAGTCTAGTTTCCCGTCGCAAAGTTAGTCGTCGTTTTTGGTGCCTTAACTTTACACAGCACACGTATGTGCTGTATAAAGTATGGCCGTCGTTCCCGCGTCGAATTTTTAAATTTCACGTCGTTTGCGTAAGACGTCCGGGAATACGGAAGTACGCTACGCACGTCGCCGATCGAAAAAATGACGTCAGTTCGCGCAAAGCACGGCGGGAATTTCGAAACGGAGCATGCGCAGGAGGTCCGGCGCGGGAGCGCGCCTAATTTAAATGGCACACGCCCCTTTAAATTACGCGGGCTTACGCCGGCGTAATTTTTCACGCAAGTGCTACGATACGTTACGCCGCCGCGATTCTACCTGAATCTGGCCCAATGTTTTTATTGATATATAAAAAAAAGGGGAAACCATATAACAAATGCCCATGCAGGGGAGATGGACATGAAGCATAAGATAGAAGTTCACGTGAAAATACAAAATAAAACATGGTCTAAGGATATAAATTATAGACTGACACCGACCCTTAAGTCGAGGCCAGGGGGGTCAGTGTGCGTTATGCCCAAGTCTATAGACCCAGGGAGCCAAGATAGACAAGGGGGAGCGGAGCCGTCCACAATAGTGGAGAGACAGAAAAAAAAATAATAATAATAAAAAAAAATTGATTTTAAAAAAAATTAACTAAAAGGTGGAAAAAATCTTTATTTTTTTAAAATAGTGTAGCTTAAGTATGATTTATTCTGGTACAATTTTTTTATTGATATATAAAAAAAAAGGGGAAACCAGATAACAAATTCCCACACATGGGAAATATGGACATGAAGCATAAGATAGAAGTTCACGTGAAATTACAAAATAAAATATGGTCTAAGGATATAAATTATAGACTGACACAGACCCTTAAGTCGAGTCCGGGGGGGGGGGGGGGGGTCAGTGCATTATGCCCAAGTCTATAGACCCAGGGGCCAAGGTAGACAAGGGGGAGCAGAGCCGTCTACAATAGTGGGATGAAAGAGAAATAATAAAAAATAATAATAATAATAATAATAATAAAAATTGATTTAAAAAATAAATAAACTAAAAGGTGGAAAATTTCAGTTTTTTTAAATAGTGTAGTTTAAGTATGATTTTTTCTGGTACAATGTTTTTATTGATATATTAAAAAAAAGGGGAAACCAGATAACAAATTCCCATATGGACATGAAGCATAAGATAGAAATTACAAAATAAAACATGGTTTAAGGATATAAATTATAGACTGACACAGACCCTTAAGTCGAGGCTGGGGGGTCAGTCAGTGTGTTATGCCCAAGTCAAGGTAGACAAGGGGGAGTGGAGCTGTCCCCAATAGTGGGAAAAGAGAAAATAATAATAATAATAAAAAAATAAAACAATTTATAAATAATAAAAAAAGGGAAAGATTCAGTTTTAAGAGGCCTTCCCTCTGAGTCGAAAATGATTAAGGAAGAATTAAAACTAGACTTTACAAAGTCTACTTTCAATTCTTCCTTAATAATTTTCGTCAAAAATAAAAATAAAAAATACAAGTCAAAACAATACAAATACAATAAGCACAATAAAAAAAAAGGGGGGGGGGAGATTCAGTTTTAAGAGGTCCTTCCATCTAAGTGAAAAATTAATTAGGAATAATTGAATGTAGACTTTGTAAGGCAAAAAATAAATAAAAAATGCAAGTCAAAACAATACAAATACAATAAGCACAATAAAAAAATAAAAATAAATTAATTGATTGAAAACATAAGTTATGAATGAATGAAATGTAAAGAATGATCTAATTGTTATGTGTTCAAACTGTAGGGACAGTTGGCAGCTACAATCGGGAGATGTAAAAGATCTAAAAAAGGGAAATACTTACAGACTAAGAAGAGCAATACCAGAGTTGACATGGTTCCTTCAGCCAGTGAGACTGAATGTCTATTTAAACTGGGGGGGGGGGGCAGTTTTTTTTGTTCTCTGCTTCTCATCCGCTCACCCAGACCACAACATGCAGACAGGACAGACTCGAGCCATTACGAAGAAATTCAACAACTTAGGCATTGGGCCAGAAGGTGCTAACATTTTACTTCCCCTGCCGCAATCACACAGATACATCTAGGGCCAGTTTCTATGAAAGCAGAAAGTTTATTCTACTAATATGTGTATTGCTTACATAGAAGGAAATAGGGGCGCCCACAGCAAAATAGCATTAACCCAACTTAATTTGTTTATGATGGAGAGAGAGAGAGAGAGAGAGAGAGAGAGAGAGAGAGAGAGAGAGAGACTTGTAAAGCGCAACACATGCGAACTGAATCACCTCTGGGCGCTGTATCCATTTCATGGGTAAGGAACCCCTTGACCTCAGAAGAGATGGGTTTTAATCTTTCTCCTGAAGGCCAAGTGGTCCGACTCCAGTCAGATGGTGGTTGGTAGTGCATTCCACAGGCGAGGTCCCTGGACTGCAAATCTTCGATCTCCTTTGGACTTGTATCTGGCTTTGGGTATCTGGAGGAGGTTTTGATTGGTGGATCACAGAATGCGATTTGGGTTATGGGCTTTTATTTTTTCGCATAGATATTGGGGGGCGTTGCCTTGAATACACTTATGTATTAGGCAGAGTGCCTTGAAAGTGATTCTGTCTTTTACTGGCAACCAATGAAGGGATCTCAGTGAAGGCGAGATTGATTCCCATGGTTTTTTCCCAGTCACTAGTCGAGCGGCCGTATTTTGAACGACTTGCAGACGAGTGATTTGGTATTTGGGGAGTCCTAGATAGAGGGCATTTGCGTAGTCGAGTCTGGAATTGATGATTGTTCCCACCACGAATGCAATGTCCTCTTTCGGGATAAAGGGCGTGAGTCTGCGTAGTAGGCGCAGCAGATGGTGGGATACGCTGACTACTGACCCTATTTGTGCATCCATTGTCATGTAGGTATCGAAAATGACTCCGAGACTTTTGACTTTGGTGCTAGGGGTGATAGATTTACCCAGAATAGGTGGGGGAGTCCATGTTGACGCGGGGTGATTTTTCCGGTTAGCGTGAAACAGGAGAAGTTCTGTTTTCGAACCATTGAGTTTAAGATAACTGTTTGTCATCCAGTTATCTATTAGAGTGAGGCATTTCTCTAGTCCAAGAGAATGATCCTTTTTGTTGCAGATGCGGAAATACAGTTGTGTGTCGTCTGCATAGGAGTGGTAAAGTAACTTCTGGTTACTGATGATTTCAAAGAGAGGGCGAAGATAGATATTAAACAATACAGGCGATAAGGGAGATCCCTGAGGGACTCCGCATGACACTGTGCGTTTTTCAGAAGTGAAAGACCCTAGTTTCACTATTTGTGATCGGTTTTCCAAGGAGGAGGAGAACCAGGGTAAAACACATTCAGCGACTCCGGCTACTTCAGCTAGCCTAGCCAGTAGTAGTCCGTGGTCTACAGTGTCAAAAGCCGCGCTTAGGTCCAGCAGTATCAGGAGACAAGATTCTCCTTCGTCTGCGGCCTCTAGAGCGTCATCCCATATTTTGAGCAGCGCCGTTTCTGTTCCGTGACCCGGACGGAAGCCTGATTGAAACAAATCGAGCAACCCAGGACCTCAGCACCACAAGGTCATTGTGTTGTGGTTAGGGCCACCTGCAATGGGTTTATCACTCTTATTAACACCTCTCACACAGTCCCCGTCAACTCTTTTATACCTTTACCACTCTACCTCGTCCTCCATTACCTCCACCCACTAATTTGCTCACTGCCCAGGAGATTGCTAATCACTTCAAAAATAAGATTGAGACAATCCGTCTTGAGATCTCCGCTCTACAGATATCTCCCTCACTTTACACTCCTTGTCCTCCTGCACAATCAATACTTCCCTCTTTTAACCCAGCTACTATAGAGGAAGTCGCTAAACTTTTTTCTAACGCCCACCTAACCTCCTGCCCCCTGGACCCTGTTCCCTCTCAAATACTACGGTCACCCTCACCCCAGTAGTAGAAGCATGTTGAAAAGTGGTGGCTGGTACTCAATATTTTGGGGGGGGTGGCAAATAAACCTGCCCCCCTCACTCACACCGCCACCACCAATCACCCCCCCCCCCCTCGCACGTGGGAGACGGACGGGAAGGCTGGGGTTTAGAGGCCTTAATTTTAGGAGGAAGATGACATGGAGGGCTGCTGCTCCTCACTTCAGGAGGATTTGGGAAGAGCTGGGGGTTCTCTTCCCGGATGAACAGGGAGTGGGTCCTAAGACCCGATTGGTCGGGAGTCCTAAAACTTCCTGGCCAATAGGGTCTCAGGAAACGAGAAAACAACAGAAGCAGGCGCCACTTAATAAACTGATTGACTTTAATGTAAATTGAACATAGAATCACTCACATGGAGGTGTTGGTTGTCAGGCATAAGTGTGAAGTCTGTGAGTCGTCCGGCCCAGCCACAATCAATGTCTTTGTCGCTGGTGCTGTGTGACAATTCAAATCTCCTGCTCAAAACACGGGGGATGTGTCGATGGCGGTGCACGGATGTGCAGGCAGCGATGCTGGAGCGCACGCTGGAACGCACGTCGGGACGCTATGGCATGGGAGGAGGGGATGACGTCATCACGCTGGACTTCAATGATGCAACACGTTTTCGTGCTAGTGCCGCGGTTCAATGGGGAGAAACACACGGCGCGCACCTTTTTCAAGCTCTGAATTTTATTAATTTTATAGTTTACTTCATGCGCTTTTTTGTAATCTCTTGTGTCTGCAATAGGGTCTCAGGACCCGCTTCCTGATTTGGTCGGGAGGACACATACCGGTCCCCCCACAAACCTGTACACAATCAGCCCCCCACACCTGTACACATATAGGTGCCCTGTGGGGGACCTGTATGTGTACCGGTGTGGGGGACCTGTTTGTGTGCAGGTGTGTGTGTGTGTTGGGGGGGCTGAGTGTGTACAGGTTTGTGGGGGGACCAGTATGTGTCCTCCCGACCAAATCAGGAAGCGGGTCCTGAGACCCGATTGAACAGGGAGTTTTAGGACTCCCGACCAATCGGGTCTTAGGACCCACTTCCTGTTCATCCAGGAAGAGAAGCCCCAGCTGTGGGGGGACCGGTATGTGTACAGTTTTGGGGGGACCTGTATGTGTACCGGGGTGGGGGGACTTGTATGTGTACAGGTGTGGGGGACCTGTATGTGTACCGGGGTGGGACCTGTATGTGTACAGGTGTGGGGGGACCTGTATGTGTACCGGTGTGGGAGACCTGTAGGTGTACATGTTTGGGGGGGCCTTTATGTGTACAGGAGGGAGGGCTGAGTGTGTACAGGCGTCTGTAGGGGGGGTGAGTGTGTGCATGGGGGCGCAGTTTGGCATCTTCACCCAGGGCGCAGAATGACCTTGTCCCAGCACTGAATCTAGGAATTCCCTAGCTTCCCAGCACAGATTCACACAAGAAAGCCTTACTTTGAGTCCATTCAAGGTTCTCATTTTTAACCGAAGCCCTGATGAAGGGGGAGTTCTTTTGACCCCCGAAATGTGTTGGCTGTCTTTTAGCAATAAATGAAATTTGACTCTTTTATCTTTTGGTCTGGCACTCCTCCCAATATTGCATGTTTTTTTTTAGTTTCGAGGGCTGGACGTTGCACCAAATGGTGGTGGGGTGAATATTACCGCTCTTACCAAGAAAATGGGGGGAGGGGGAAGGAGAAGGGGTACAGCTGCGGCACTGGATGGTGTATCAAACCAGGAACAAGTGAAACAAATATAGGGGTAGTGCTGCGCTGTGAATAGTGGATGGGATAAACGTGCAGAGGAAGTGTAGCAAAACCTTATATATGAAAAAATATAATCTGTCTCCTAATCACAATAACAGTAATAGGAAATGATAGTAGTGTACCATAACAGATAGATAATATCAAAATGAACGTGCTCCAATGCAGCTAAAGCTAGCTGACACAAGTGTGAAGTATTACAAAGTAGAATGGCGTAACTTAGGGCGGGCGTAACATATCTCATTTACGTTACGCCGCCGCAAGTTTTTCAGGCAAGTGCTTTATTCACAAAGAACTTGCGTGTAAAGTTGCGGCGGCGTAGCGTAAATCACCCAGGGCAAGCACGCCTAATTCAAATTAGGCGGGTAGGGGGCGTGTAGCATTTAAATTAAGTGCGTTCCCGCGCCGAACATACTGTGCATGCGCCGTCCATAAAGTATCCCAGGGTGCATTGCTCTAAATGACGTCGCAAGTACGTCATTGGTTTCGACGTGAACGTAAATGGCGTCCAGCCCCATTCACGGACGACTTACGCAAACTACGTAAATTTATAAATTTCGACGCGGGAACGACGGCCATACTTAACATTGATTGCGCCTCATATACCCAGGGGCAACTTTACGCTGGGACAAGCCTAACGTAAACGTCGTAACTTTACTGCCGCGGCCGCGCGTACGTTCGGGAATTCGCGTATCTAGCTAATTTGCATACTCGACGGGGAAAACGACGAAGGCGACACCTAGCGGACAAAAAAAAAATTGCATTTAAGATCCGACGGTGTAAGAGCCTTACGCCTGTCGGATCTAATGGATATCTATGCGTAACTGATTCTAAGAATCAGTCGCATAGATACGACGGCCCAGATTAGGACTTACGACGGTGTACATGGCGTTGGGCCGTCGTAAGCCCTTTGAGAATCTGGGCCACATTGTTGTGATAAAATTCAGGCATGTAAAAACAGGGCGTTCGCCGGCGTCACCTCCGGTACCGGAGGTGACGTCGGCGAACGCCCTGTTTTTACATGCCTGAATTTTATCACAACTATGTGAGTACCTAGTGTATTATTTTTTTGTTTGAATAAACCTTTTTTAAAAACAATACTACACTATTGGCACTTTATCTCCCTGGGTGCGAGTCATTGTCACTGTTCGGACGTGACTACCGAGAGGGGTCTACCTTTTCAATTACAGTCCATTTGGATTACACCCTATGTGGATACGACCAGAAAAGTGTACCTGGGTTTATATGCTATTCACAGCGCAGCACTACCCCTATATTTTTTTTCAATTGCACCAAATGGTACTTACATTTAGGGCAGTATGCACCCAGGAACAAATGCTCAGTAGGTAGACTACATGCATTTACAAACATTTGTGTCTGAGTGCATACTGGCCTAAATGTGAATTCACCTAGGTCAGGTATGTCCAAAGTCCGGCCCGCGGGCCAATTGCGGCCCGCGGCCCGGTTTTGAATGGCCTGCCTGAGTATCTACACATATATATCTTTTGCGGCCCCCGGCGATCTCCCAGCGCCGGGGCCACAAAAGATATACTGCATTTATCGCCCGATCCCTGCTGCTTGTGGGTGAGGCGGAGCGAGCGCCACCGAAATAGCCCGAGCCGAGTATACTGTGTACTCGACTAGGCTCGGCTCTGCTTGTAGTCCCGCCATTGGACGTGTGTTATGTCCATCATAGAAGCCGGGCCAAGGGGCGGGACTGGGCGGGACTGCGAGAGGAGCCAAATACCGCCGAATACACAGGACATCTCGGCGGCAAAATTTAAAAGCTGGTTGCAGATGGACACTTGAGCACACTGGCTGCAGATGGACACTTGAGCACACTGGCTGCAGATGGACACTTGAGCACACTGGCTGCAGATGGACACTTGAGCACACTGGCTGCAGATGGACACTTGAGCACACTGGCTGCAGATGGGCACTTGAGCACACTGGCTGCAAATGGACACTTGAGCATGCTGGCTGCAGATGGACACTTGGGAACACTGGCTGCAGATGGACACTTGGGAACACTGGCTTCAGATGGACACTTGGGCACACTGGCTGCAGATGGACACTTGGGCACACTGGCTGCAGATGGACACTTGGGCACACTGGCTGCAGATGGGCACTTGGGCACACTGGCTGCAGATGGGCACTTGGGCACAATGGCTGCAGATGGGCACTTGGGCACACTGGCTGAAGATCGACACTTGGGCACAATGGCTGCAGATGGACACTTGGGCACACTGGTTGCAGATGGACACTTGGGAACACCGGCTGCAGATGGACACTTGGGAACACTGGCTGCAGATGGACACTTGGGCACTGCTGATCATTCCTGGCAATTGTGAGTGCATTCCTGGCAATGATAGGTGCTGCATTCCTGGCAATGATAGGTGTGGCATTTCTAGCAATGATAGGTGCTGCATTCCCGGCAATGGTGAGTGGATTCCCGGCAATGATAGATGCTGCATTCCTGGCAATGGTGAGTGCATTCCCGCAATGATAGATGCTGCATTCCTGGTAATGGTGGGTGCATTCCCGGCAATGATAGGTCCTGCATTCCTGGCAATGGCGGGTGCATTCCCGGCAATGATAGGTGCTGCATTCCTGGCAATGGTAAGTGCATTTCTGGCAATGATAGGTGCTGCATTCCCGGCAATGATAGGTGCTGCATTCCTGGCAATGGTAAGTGCATTCCCGGCAATGATAGGCGCTACATTCCTGGCAATGGTAAGTGCATTTCTGGCAATAATAGGTGCTGCATTACTGGCAATGATAGGTACTGCATTCCTGGCAATGGTGAGTGCTGCATTCTTGGCAATGGTGGGTGCTGCATTCTTGGCAATGGTGGGTGCTGCATTCTTGGCAATGGTGGGTGCTGCATTCTTGACCATGGTGGGTGCTGCATTCTTGGGAATGGTGGGTTCTGCATTCTTGGCAATGGTGGGTGCCGCATTCCTGGCAATGATGGGTGCTGCATTCCTGGCAATGGTTGGTGCTGCATTCCTAGCAATTGGGGGTCTGCAGATGGGTACTGACACTTATTTTGCTTCACAGTCCTTTGTTTAAAATTTTTAAAAAAAATTCCCTGAAACTTCCCTCTTAAAGTGAAGGTGTGTGTTATAGGCCAATAAATACGGTATATCCAAATAACACGCCCAAGCTCATCTCTTCGCCACACACAGCCACAAAGGCAAGAGAATTCTCGTTGGGCGGTGTATTAGTTGCTCGGAGGAACACACTTAGACCAAATTTTAATGGTTCAAAGAATGTCGGGCAAAATGGTCGGCCCTCGAGCATGTTCACTTCATCAAATCTGGCCCTCTTTGAAAAAAGTTTGGACCATCTAGTCCTGTCCAGTCATAGCAGTTGTCAGCCTCCCACAGAGTTTGATAGGTTTTCGGCAGTGGGGCTGGACAGCGTACTTGTGTCCTCTGCCCGCAGCTAAAGGCTGGAGCCTCATACACCCGAGCTAAATGCCCATTGTGCATGAGGTCTGCGCTAGTTGTATAAAGCAATGCTGTTTTCCGCTGTGCCTATATTAAAGTAAAAGACAGATTGGTAACTCATCTATACTTCTCAGAAATTAACCTCAACTGCTGCAAAATGGGGACACGTGTGGTCTATTACCTGCAATGCACAAAATGGTATTTGAGCTTGTGGTTACTTCTACAAGTAAACTTGATTTAAAAAAAAAAACTTTAGTCTTTCAACATTTTCACTAGGGTGTAAAATGTGTCCATGTTCTTTTTTTTTACAATTATATGAATATATTTGGTTTTCCACAGAGTTAAATAAAAGAAACAGAAACATGATATACTTCTTATTTCATGATTGTTAAAGCCAGTGGTGGCTGGTGCTCAACATTTTTGGGGTGGTGCAAACAAACGGAAAAGAATTCTGGAAAAAAAAAAACATCAATTGCAGCATCACTGTGACATCAAATGCAGCCAATGTGCCATCAAATGCTCCCACTGTGCCATCAAATGCTCCACTGTGCCATCAAATGCTCCACTGTGCCATCAAATGCTCCACTGTGCCATCAAATGCTCCACTGTGCCATCAAATGCTCCCACTCAAAGCAAGTTTAAAAGCCTGAAAATTAAGCGCCTAGTATGCAATCATGTGATTGCATAGACGTGGCGCTTCCCATAGGGCACTGTGTCCGGCGCCCAAACACAATACACTTAAGGACCTTTTTTTCATTTTTTTTCTTAACCACTTGAGACCCGCGCTATTGACAAAAGACGTCAACAGCGCGGCTCTCAGGTGCCAACTGGACGTCTTTGGACGTCATTTCAAGTGCATTACCCGTGCGCGCCTCTGGGGGGCGCGCAGCGGGTAAACACTGTCCCGGCGCATCGCTGGGAAGCCGATGCGTGTACCTGGCGGCCCCGATGTCCGCCGGGTACACGCGATCGTCGGTAACTTAGCAGGGACGTGGAGCTCTGTGTAAACACAGAGCTCCACGTGCTGTCAGAGGAGAGGAGACCGATCTGTGTCCCTTGTACATAGAGACACAGCATCGGTCACCTCCCACAGTCACCTCCCTCCCCCCACACAGTTAGAACACACCCAGGCTACACATTTAACCCCTTCCTCACCCCCTAGTGTTAACCCCTTCACTGCCAGTCACATCTATACAGTAATTAGTGCATTTTTATAGCACTGATCGCTGTATAGATGTGAATGGTCCCAAATTTGTGTCAAAAGTGTCCGATACGTCCGCCGCAATATCGCAGTCACAATAAAAATCGCAGATCGCCGCCATTTTTTTTTTTTTTTTTTAGAAAAATACGTATCGGCCTTAACTGAGAAAATTAAAAAAAATAAATAAATTGGGATATTTATTATAGCAACAAGTAAAAAATATATATATTTTTTAAAAATTGTTGCTCTTTTTTTGTTTATAGCGCAAAAAATAAAAACCGCAGAGGTGATCAAATACCACCAAAATAAAGCTTTATTTGTGGGGAAAAAAGGACGTCAATTTTGTTTGGGAGCCACGTCGCACGACCGACATTTAACTATATCCTGTTGTGTCTCTGCTGTCTTCAACGTCGAATGTTCACAGAATATTATGAGCGGCCCTTTAGTAATCACAATTATCTTTAACCAGTTCCAGGGACAAATATCCCATCTACATCCTGTAATATACACAAGTAGAAAATGGGAATGAATGGGAGGAGAGACTCCCTCCCATTGAACAGGTAGCACTATTTAGGGTGTAAGGTGAGCACAGAAGCAAAATTATGTAAACAAGTGTTTTTATTGTACAAACATGAATAAAAGCATCATAAGAACATATAGGTATGTGAATATCACAAGGCTAAAATAAGCCAATAATACTTGTTTGCATTGATGAGTTCATAGACACAGAGAAACCCAACACATTTCGCAGAGCTGTATCTCCGCTTCTTCAGGGACACTCAATATGCATCTGGGTTATCATTACATTTGAAAAAAACATCATTATAATCACAACAATCTACAAGTGGAATAATCATTTTACAATAACAAAAGCAAAACCAATAATACAGAAAAAGAATAGAGAACCTGCTCACCAACTTCATCAACTTCGGCAAATTCTTGTTTTTTTACCCACGCTATGGTGTTGTGAATGGTGGGATACCCCTCTTGGTTGGTTATATTGATTAACCTCCATGGTTAGCGTGGCGAGCGGCTGCCCACATGTGGAGTGAGGTGGGGGGGGGGGATTTATGTTGCCCATTGCTGTATGAAATGATTGAGGAGGCGGGAGATACCGTATTTATCGGGGTATACCGTGTGCCGGCGTATAATGCGCACCCCAAACTTTGGAAGGTATTTTTAGGAAGAAAAAAAAAACGTACATTTACTTGCCCTGCGTCCATTGGCGGCCTTGTCCGGCGTCCGTCTGCGGCCTTGCGCGGGGTCCGTCCAGCCTTGTGGGTGTCAGTCTGCGGCTTTGGAGGTGTCAGTCTGCGGCTTCCTCTCAGGGTCCGTCCAGTCCATCCGCACCTTGCCCGGGGTTGCAGCGGTGTTTGTTTTTGGATTTGGCGCTGGGAGGAGCCAGATTTCCTGTGTGTTCGGCTCCTCTCGCGTGGCTGCGGGCAGAGCCGAGCCTAGCCGAGTGCGCAGTACACTCGGCTCGGCTCTACGCTGCGGCGCTCGGCTCCTCTCGGCTTGTCTCGGCTCCTCTCGCGTGGCTGCGGGCGGAGTCGAGCGTGGCCGAGCCTAGCTGAGTGCAGAGTACGCTCGGCTCGGTATACTTCGGCGGCGCCCGGAAACAGCAGTATCGGCGTATATTGCGCACCCACGATTTCCCCCTGATTTTAAGGGGAAAAAAGTGCGCGGTATATACCCTGATAAATACGGTAATAAAGGGATGAGATGGATGATATCCACTGGTATGTTGGGTGGAAGGGATAAGTGCAATTTGGTTTGTCTTTGGATATATGTTGCTATGGCTGTGATATGCATGGAGTATGGTCGGGTTGGAGGGGCATGATTGGGATGGATGAATGGCTGTTGGGTGGGCGTATGTTTTAGATGGATGGGGTGATGTATCTTTGGGGGTATGATATCTGGTTGTTAGTCCATGATTAGGGGAGTAGTTAGGTGGTTTGGATGTAGGTAGGTCTCTCCCCCTCTCCCTGGGTCTTTGGGTGCTGGGAGAGCCCTACGTGTACTTGTGGATCTGGGTTTAATGTGGGCTGGGTATGTATAGGGTGTGACTGGGTTAGGTTTTGCCACGCTAGCTGGGCACCTTTTTATTAATAATATTATTGTAGACACATGATGATCTGGCTTTTTGAGACGGGTCCTTTATACTTTAGTATTTAACCACTTCAGCCCGGGACCATTTGGCTAGCCAAAGACCAATAATCGGGTTGAAAAAAATGTGTTTTTTCTAGACCATTAAAAACGGTCGTGTGTAGGCGGCATTAGGGTAAAATGTCTTTGTGAAAATTCCCCAGAGACTCTGGATTTGTCAAGCTGAATTCAGAACATCATTAGAAGCCTCTGAACATCATCACCAGATAATCTTCATATCTCTGTTCTGGGCTTTATTTCAGAGTAGATAACCTGCTGGAAAACAGAAGAAGATTGTGGATAGATAAATATACATGGGGAGCTTTTCTATTCTATCACTGACCTCCATTGTGTCTACAGCCTCAATATATTCTGTCACTGGACTTGACCATCGACTTACCCTATGTGTACCAGCAGGGCCGGCCTTTGGGGTGTGCGAGCTGTGCGGCCGCACAGGGCGCCATGGGCAACAGGGGCGCCGTGTGGCCATCCAGAGGCGTACTAAGGGGCGGTGCGAGGGGGGTGGGCCGCCCCGGGTATCACACACTGGGGGGGTGTCAGACCGGCACCCCCCTCCGCGATTGTATTACACCCGTGGTGGCAGTGCCGCGGGTTTAGGCAGCGGCACACTGGCACAGGCAGGGAGAGGCGAGCTAGCTACAGTGGGGAGTGGGTGTGCAGGGGGGGGGGGGTGCAGGATGAGACCGCTGCACCTACCATCCCCTCCTCTTGCGGCCACGGGCTGCCTGTCTATGCGATCCCAGATGTCACACAGGCGCAGCTGAGTGAAGCCGCCTCCCCCTCCATTCTGTTTATGTGTAAACAGGGGGAGGGGACCTGCTGTGCATGTGCCGCCGCACTGATCTGAGGTACTGAAGGTGGGGCTACACTGACCGAGGGGTCTACACTGAAGGGGGGGCTGCACTGAAGGGGGGGGGGGCTGCACTGAACGGGGGGAGGCTACTCTGAACGGGGGGCTACACTGAACGGGGGGGTCTGCATTGAAGGGGGGATACACTGAAGGGAAGTCTGCACTGAAGGGGGGTCTGTGTAACATACATGGGGTGTAATGTAAAGGGATCCAGAGGTATAGGGTGCTCTGTAATGTAAAGGGATCCAGAGGTGCAGGGTGCTGTGTAATGTAAAGTTAAATTAAAACAAATTATTTGTTACAAATATTTTTTTTCTATTTGTGTATGTTTAGGTGACCAGGGGGTGAGGGGGTGAAGATGGGGGGGGGGGCACAGGATTAGCTCGCACAGGATGCCTGAACACCTAAGGCCGGCCCTGTGTACCAGGTATGTACATTTTATGATAAATCTTAGTCTGTTGTGTATTACTATTCTAGCTTTGGTTCATTTCATGTGAAATGGGATAAATGATGATATAGGGGGTAATCCACAAAAGAGATACGATGGCGTATCTACTGATACGCCGTCGTATCCCTGTTTCTATCTTTGGAACTGATCCACAGAATCAGTTTCCAAGAGATAGACAGAAGATCCGACATGTGTAATTGAATTACACTGTCGGATCTTAACCACTTACCCCCCGGACCATATTGCTGCCCAAAGACCAGAGTACTTTTTGCGATTCGGGACTGCGTCGCTTTAACAGACAATTGCGCGGTCGTGCGACGTGGCTCCCAAACAAAATTGGCGTCCTTTTTTTCCCACAAATAGAGCTTTCTTTTGGTGGTATTTGATCACCTCTGCGTTTTTTATTTTTTGCGCTATAAACAAAAATAGAACGACAATTTTGAAAAAAATGAATATTTTTTACTTTTTGCTGTAATAAATATCCCCCAAAAATATATAAAAAAACATTTTTTTTCCTCAGTTTAGGCCGATACGTATTCTTCTACATATTTTTCGTAAAAAAAAATCGCAATAAGCGTTTATTGATTGGTTTGCGCAAAAGTTATAGCGTTTACAAAATAGGGGGTATTTTTATGGCATTTTTATTAATATTTTTTTTTACTAGTAATGGCGGCGATCAGCGATTTTTTTTTTCGGTATTGCGACATTATGGCGGACACTTCGGACATTTTTGACACATTTTTGGGACCATTGGCATTTTTATAGCGATCAGTGCTATAAAAATGCATTAGATTACTATAAAAATGCCACTGGCAGTGAAGGGGTTAACACTAGGGGGCGGGGAAGGGGTTAAGTATGTCCCTGGGTGTGTTCTTACTGTGGGGGGGGGGGGGTGGCCTCACTAGGGGAAACACTGATCCTCGGTTCATACATTGTATGAACAGAAAATCAGCATTTCCCCTGCTGACAGGAACGAGAGCTGTGTGTTTACACACACAGCTCCCGTTCCCCGCTCTGTACCGAGCGATCGCGTGTGCCCGGCGGCGATCGCGCCCGCCGGGCACACGCACGGGAGTCGGGGGTGAGCGGGGGGCGGCTAATAGGCAGGACGTCATATAACGTGATCTCGCCTAGGAGAGCCACCTTGTGGACGTATTTCGACGGTGCGGCGACGGCAAGTGGTTAAGGATGCAATTCTAGGCCGGCCGCTAGGTGGCGAGGCCATTGCGGCCGGCCTAGAATATGCAAATGAACACTTACGGCGATCCACAAACGTTCCGACGGGCCCGTCGCGCTAATTCTATGTCGTTTACGTCGAGTTACGCCGAGTCCTATTTGACTAAGCCCTATTAAGTATGGCCGTCGTTCCTGCGTCGAAAATTCAAACTCTACGTCGTTTGCCATTTACGTTACCGTCTAAGCAAATGACGTCGGAGCGACGTCTGTTAGCGCAATGCACGTCGGGTAATTTACCCGACGGAGCATGCGCAGTACGTCCGGCGTGGGAGCGCGCCTAATTTAAATGGGACTCGCCCATTTGAATTGGCCCGCCTTGCGCCGGACGGATTTAAGTTACACCGCCGCAAATTTCCAGGTAAGTGCTTTGTGGATCGGCACCTAACTTGGCAACTTTGCGGCAGTGTAACTTAAATGGAAAAATTTACATTGCGCTGGCTGGCTGTGGATCTGGCCCATAATGCTTAATATAAAATGGGTAATTATATTCATAATCAAATATCCACACTACTGATTACATTATTATTAAAGCAAAACTTCACTCATTTTTTGTATTTTTAATCCTCATGCTGCTGGATAAAAAAATATATATATTTGCTTGTTTAAAACTTTTTTCGCTTTAGTTACATCTAGGTTTACAAGCCTAGGCAAACCAGTCAGATTCCATGAGCCTCCAGGCCAGATCCACAGTAGGCTTTCTCCAAACTGTTCTCAGCAGCTTTAAAAGTAGGCCCCCAGTTCTCCCTAAGATGGGACCTCATTGAAACTCCTGCAGTCATAAACTGATCCGCCCATAAGGGCATCTGGATCTCCTTCTTCAGCCTGCAGTTCCAGGCCCCAGACTATTTATACACACCTCAGCCACCTGCTGGTCATCCCATTAACCAGGGATTGCCTGAGGCTGTATGAATATTCAGCCTAGGGTCTTCCAACTCACTATATTCCGGAATCTACTAGAAGACAGGGGGAAGTAGTTGAGCCTGCAACCAGCAGAACTCAGAACAGCCAAAAGTAATCAAACTCTGCTCCACTGGCTACAGAAGAGACAATAACAAAAGCTAATCCTAATAGCAATTTAACTAGGAGGGTGCTACAGTTTATAATTGAGTTCTGGTTCCCTTTAACATGACGCTACCTACATGTAGTTTGCATGTCCTCCCCTTGCTTATACCTGTATGAGTTTTCTCCAATTCTCTCCGACATGCCGGTAGGTTAATTGGCTTAATTGGCCTAAGTATGCATTGTTTAGAACAGGGGTCTCCAAACTGCGGCCCGAGGGCCAGGTGGCCCTTTGCTAGTCTTTATGCGGCCCTTGGAGCACTATTCCTCCAACTGATATGAGGCACTTATTCTTCCACTGACACCAACAAGGGGGCACTATTTCTTCTACTGATATCAATGATGGGATACTATTCCTCCTACTGATAGGGGCCCTACTCCTCCTCCTACTGACCACCAACCCTGAGGCCCTGGTGCTGGGCCCGGGACATTTTCTGCACCCACTGGCCACAATCCGGCCCTTTCTAAAGTCTGAAGGACAATAAAGTGGCCCTTTGTGTGAAAAGTTTGGAGACCCCTGCTTTAGAAGAATGGATCTTAGATTGTAAGCTCTTCCAGGATAAGGACTGATATTAATGTACAATGTAGATAATAATGGGGGGGGGGGGGGTAATACTTTTAGCTTTATGCTTGGAAAGCAATTCTTTGAAATCGCTTTTTAATGTTTTACTTACGGTTTCAACAACTTTAGGTGAAGAAGCTACAAAAGAGAAAGAAGAATGTTATATCAGAACTAAGTTACCTTTGGGCTTTAAGGGCCCATTTATGTACAAGTCAATTTACAATCAGTTCTTTTATTGATGATGGACATGTTCAATAATTTGTTGGCTAAGCATGCAAATGAGATTCTCCAGTGACCTAGTGATGGTTTCCAAGCGTAAACAAAGCAATAAGGGGAATGTTATGGGTGACTTGATGTGGTTGTGTAATCCTGACTGGACGTCTATTGACGTCCAGCAGGATAACATGCCGGCGCGTCCGTGGGGGCGCGCAGCGCGGCGATCGATGATGCTGGGTGTCAGTCTGACACCCTGCATCTCTGATCTCGGTAAAAAGCCTCTGACGGAGGCTCTTTAACACGTGATCAGCCGTGTCCAATCACAGCTGATCATGATGTAAACAGGAAGAGCCGTTGATCGACGCGAGTAGAGGAAAGCCGATCGGCAGCTCTCCTGACAGCTCTCCCCCCTCGGTTGCCCACACTAGACCACCAGGGAAGGGGGAGTGCCAGGACCTTATGACCGCCAGGGAAGGGGGCAACATGTGGATGGCCAGGTACATCAGCCATGGCCATTCACATGTAAAAAAATAGGCACAATAGATGCCAATCAGTGCCCACAAATGGGAAATGACTGGCAACATGGGCACTGATTGGCAAAATAGTAAATAAACAAGTGCCACCCCTCAGTGTCCATCAGTGCCACCCCTCAGTGCCCATCCATGCCCAGTGCCCACCTATCAGTGCCCATCTGTGCCACCCATATGTACCCATCAGTGCCACCCATAAGTACCCATCAATGCCGCCTATGAGTGCCCATCAGTGCCGCCTATGAGTGCCCATCAGTGCCACATACCAGCACCACTTATCAGTGCCCATCAGTGCCGCTTATCAGTGCCCATCAGTGCCACCTCATCGGTGCCCATCAGTGCCCATCAGTGCCACCTCATCAGTGCCACCTCATCGTAATTTTTCGTAATTGAAAAAGGAAACGTACTCATTTACAAAAAAATGTACAGAAAAAAATGTAAAAATTGTTTTTTTCAAAATTTTCGGTCTTTTTTTTAGTTGTTGCGCAAAAAATAAAAATTGCAGAGGTGATCAAATACCACCGAAAGAAAGCTCTATTTGTGGGAACAAAATGATAAAAAAATTGTTTGGGTACAGTGTAGCATGACCGCGCAATTGTCAATCAAAGTGCGACAGCGCTGAAGGCTGAAAATTGGCTTGGGCAGGAAGGTGCGTAAGTGCCTGGTATGGAAGTGGTTAAGGAATGAATCCATCCAAAATGAATAATTCACTATTTGGTTGCAAAGAACAATACAGATGAAAGTATATTCTGCCACCCACAATGCACTAGTGCTGCTTACCGGTTTTGCTGGTTGTAAAGTTGACATAAAATAAGTCTTCATTAGAAGTAGTGTGTGTGTCGGGAGCTAAAAAAGTTAGAAAACGACAAAATGTTATTCCCGGCTACTAATGACAATAATAAGAACACCGGCCTATTGGTATATATTCTTCATGGCTAACACATGGATGTATTCCCTATAAGAATACATTTTTTAGGAATAAAAGGAAACCAATATCGCTCCAAAATCATAAACACTGCAATAACGACATATTACTTTGTACGTAGTAACTTAAAGGGACACTAAAGGCAGAATTTTTTTTTTAAATAACATTCATGTTATACTTACCTCCGCTGTGCAGTTCGTTTTGCACAGAGTGACCCCGATCCACGTCTTCTGGGGTCCCTCGGCGGCTGTCTCGGCTCCTCCTCGCAAAAGCTTTCCACCTTCATGCGAGCTCCCTCGCATGGTGGAAAGCTTTTGCGAGCGCGCTCCCGTGATACATCGGCGGCCATAGCCGCCGACTGTATCACTCGGCCCGCCCTCCGGCGCGCCGCGTCATCCGATGTGATTGACAGCAGCGCTAGCCAATGGCTGCGCTGCTATCAATCCGCCCAGCCTAGCCAATCAACGGCCAGGCTGGGAAAACAAGAACATCACATGAACGCGCCCGGGAATTTCGAACGGTCAGGTAAGTAAAACGGGGGCTCGGGGGGGGGGGGCGGTACCATCAGATGTTTTTTCACCTTAATGCATAGGATGCATTAAGGTGAAAAAACTTTTACCTTTACAACCCCTTTAACCACTAGCCGACCAGCCACCGTCATTATACGGCGGCAGGTCGGCCCGCGCGCGCCCCCCGCTCGCCCCCGACTCCCGTGCGTGTGCGCGGCAGGCTCGATCGCGGCCAGGCACCCGCGATTGCTCGTTACAGAGCGGGGACCGGGAGCTGTGTGTGTAAACACACAGCTCCCGGTCCTGTCAGCGGGGGAAATGCTGATCTTCAGTTCATACAATGTATGAACAGAGGATCAGTGTTTCCCCTAGTGAGGCCACCCCCCCCCCCCCCACAGTAAGAACACACACAGGGACATACTTAACCCCTTCCCCGCCCCCTAGTGTTAACCCCTTCACTGCCAGTGGCATTTTTATAGTAATCCAATGCATTTTTATAGCACTGATCGCTATAAAAATGCCAATGGTCCCAAAAATGTGTCAAAAGTGTCCGAAGTGTCCGCCATAATGTCGCAGTACCGAAAAAAAAACGCTGATCGCCGCCATTACTAGTAAAAAAAATATATTAATAAAAACGCCATAAAAAGACCCCCTATTTTGTAAACGCTATAACTTTTGCGCAAACCAATCAATAAACGCTTATTGCGATTTTTTTTACGAAAATATATAGAATACGTATCGTCCTAAACTGAGGAAAAAATTTTTTTTTAATATATTTTTGGGGGATATTTACTACAGCAAAAAGTAAAAAATATTCATTTTTTTCAAAATTGTCGCTCTATTTTTGTTTATAGCGCAAAAAATAAAAACCGCAGAGGTGATCAAATACCACCAAAAGAAAGCTCTATTTGTGGGGAAAAAAGGACGTCAATTTTGTTTGGGAGCCACATCGCACGACCGCGCAATTGTCAGTTAAAGCGTTGCAGTCCTGAATCGCAAAAAGTGCTCTGGTCTTTGACCAGCAATATGGTCCGGGGGTTAAGTGGTTAAAATACACTATATCTTCCATTAAATACAATCATTTATAAAAAATACAATACAATGAAATACATTAAATTAAATCAAATAAATTAATAATGAAAATAAATACATTCAATTAAAAAACATTTTCCGTATTAACGAATTCAGACCCATAAGGCCATCAGAGCATTTAATTACCGTATATACTCGAGTATAAGCCGAGGCACCTAATTTTATCACAAAAAATGGGAAAACTTATTGAATTGAGTATAAGCCTAGGGTGTCCATCTGCATGCCTCACTGTGCCTCACTGTGTCCATGTGTATGCCTCACTGTGTCCATGCCTCACTGTGCCCATGTGCATGCTTCACTGTGTCCATGCCTCACTGTGCCCATGTGCATGCCTCACTGTGCCCATGCCTCACTGTGACCATGCCTCACTGTGACCATGCCTCACTGTGCCCATGCCTCACTGTGCCCATGCCTCACTGTGCCCATGCCTCACTGTGCCCATTCCTCACTGTGTCCATGACTAGACTGACATTTAGCATGGGAGTCTATAGAAGGGGTGCCTGGCTTTGAAAAATCGTCGCTCACCAGCCGTAGGTCTTCCAAACAACAAACTTTACACACTTGTAGAGGAGAAATGGGGCTACATGTGTACCAAGTTCTGGGTCCAGGGGACCTACCACCGGCCAGTACCAGGTCCCCAGAAGAAATTACTGTTTAACATTGGAGTCTATGGAAGGGGTGCCCGGCTTTGAAAAATCGGTGCTCCCCGGCCGTAGGTCCCCCGGACAACAAACTTTGCACACTTGTAGAGGAAGAATGGCACTACATGTATGCCTGGTACCGGTACCAGGTCCCCAAAATCCGGAAGATCAGGCGCAAAAAGGTGACTTGAGTATAAGCCGAGGGGGGCATTTTTGGCACAAAAAAATTTGCTTATACTCGAGTATATATGGTCATTTCTATTTGTCGTAATCTTGAGTAGCCTACCTTTGCGGTTGATCTTAATATCAGCGTAACAGACATCTCCTTCCCCAGGGAGGTCTCTGTGCGACTCTGAAATAAAATATTTATTAGGAAAATACAAGTAGGGTGATAATTATAAATATAAATTGACAAATTTAAATGTCATCTAATCATGTCCTTACTACAGGACAGAACTAACAAAAGTCTTGGAGAAAAGGTTTTTCTGCTATTACTGACCTCTAGTTGCCTGCTGATCCCCTGACTTTAAAGCGGAGCTCCACCCTAAAGTGGAACTTCTGCTCATCGGAACCCTCCCCCCCTCCAGTGTCACATTTGACACCATTCGGGGGGGGGGGGGGTCAGATACCTGTCAAAAGACGGATGTTTTTTTACCTTAATGCATAGGACCCCTTTATTATATACAGGTTTTCGTTTTTGGATACGTTTTTATATGTTAGAGCTGGAGGAAGTCTTTAGTTACCTGTTTCTTGAGGGTCTGCTGTTTGTCTTTTGCTAGTAGAAGTCATCAATGATTTGCATCTGTTCTTGTTGACAATGATGAGGATGATGATGATGATAAGGAGAATGATGATAACCGAAATAGTGACTAAAGTTGCTGTATTGTTGTGCTCATACTCTACACATGGGAAGAAAGATACATTTCAGGGAAGGGAATAACATTTGCCATTAGGCAATAATTGGGCAAAGGTACTTATCCTCATGAAGGGTGAGCCATGGGTGAGCCTTAAAGTGGTTGTAAACCCACAAAAAAACCCTGCAAGACAAAGGCATAATGAGCTTGTAAGCATAGCATACTAGCTCATTATGAATTACTTACCTTAGATCGAAGCCCCCGCAGCGGTCCTCGTACACCGCTCCGGCTGGTGACATTGCTCCCAGAGTGTCACGTACCTTACCAGAGACCGAAGTGCTGGGAGGGCTTCCCTTGCGACTAAGTGCAGAGCACCCCCTGAAGGTGGCACAGGGAGTGCTATACCCAAAGAGGCAGGAGTTGCCAGCTGCAACAAGCTGAGGTGATGCTGGAGATCAGCTGGCGAGCAGGGTAGACTGCCAGGCGGGGGTACCTCGGAAGTACCAGATGAGGCTGTGCAGCAGGGAGAACCAGAGGCGGAGTCATGAGCCAAGCCAGAAGTCATACACAGGTTAGAAAGCAGAGGTAGAGTCACTGGAACAGGTCAAGGGACAAGCCAGGGTTATACACAGGATAAGGAGACAGGAGCAGGATACAGGAACAAGCCGAGGATCAAGCCAGGGTCATACACAGGATAAGCAGACAGGAGCAGGATACAGGAACAAGCCAAGGATCAAGCCAGGGTCATACACAGGAACAGCAGACAGAAGCAGGATACAGGAACGAGCCAAGGATCAAGCCAGGGTCATACACAGGATAAGCAGACAGGAGCAGGATACAGGAACAAGCCAAGGATCAAGCCAGGGTCATACACAGGAACAGCAGACAGAAGCAGGATACAGGAACGAGCCAAGGATGAAGCCAGAGTCATACACAGGAACAGCAGACAGAAGCAGGATACAGGAACGAGCCAAGGATCAAGCCAGGGTCATACACAGGATCAGCAGACAGAAGCAGGATACAGGAACAAGCCAAGGATCAAGCCAGGGTCATACACAGGATCAGCAGACAGAAGCAGGATACAGGAACGAGCCAAGGATGAAGCCAGAGTCATACACAGGAACAGCAGACAGAAGCAGGATACAGGAACAAGCCAAGGATCAAGCCAGGGTCATACACAGGATCAGCAGACAGGAGCAGGATACAGGATCAAGCCAGGGTCATACACAGGAACAGCAGACAGAAGCAGGATACAGGAACGAGCCAAGGATGAAGCCAGAGTCATACACAGGAACAGCAGACAGAAGCAGGATACAGGAACAAGCCAAGGATCAAGCCAGGGTCATACACAGGATCAGCAGACATAAGCAGGATACAGGAACGAGCCAAGGATCAAGCCAGGGTCATACACAGGATCAGCAGACAGGAGCAGGATACAGGAACAAGCCAAGGATCAAGCCAGGGTCATACACAGGAACAGCAGACAGAAGCAGGATACAGGAACGAGCCAAGGATGAAGCCAGAGTCATACACAGGAACAGCAGACAGAAGCAGGATACAGGAACGAGCCAAGGATCAAGCCGGGGTTATACACAGGAACAGCAGACAGAAGCAGGATACAGGAACGAGCCAAGGATCAAGCCAGGGTCATACACAGGATCAGCAGACAGAAGCAGGATACAGGAATGAGCCAAGGATCAAGCCAGGGTCATACACAGGATCAGCAGACAGAAGCAGGATACAGGAACGAGCCAAGGATCAAGCCAGGGTCATACACAGGATCAGCAGACAGAAGCAGGATACAGGAATGAGCCAAGGATCAAGCCAGGGTCATACATAGGATCAGCAGACAGAAGCAGGATACAGGAACAAGCCAAGGATCAAGCCAGGGTCATACACAGGATCAGCAGACAGAAGCAGGATACAGGAACGAGCCAAGGATCAAGCCAGAGTCATACACAGGAACAGCAGACAGAAGCAGGATACAGGAACGAGCCAAGGATCAAGCCGGGGTTATACACAGGAACAGCAGACAGAAGCAGGATACAGGAACAAGCCAAGGATCAAGCCAGGGTCATACACAGGAACAGCAGACAGAAGCAGGATACAGGAACGAGCCAAGGATCAAGATGGGGTCATACACAGAGAAGACTGGTCAGGCAAGCCGGGTCGATAACGGTAATTCGAGATAGCAGAAACAGGAACTCAGGAACAATCACAGAAAGGCTGAAGATCATGCAGCAGTTATTGCCACTGGGCAACTAGAGTCACTCAGGTATTGCGTGCGTTCTGACGCATGCGCACTGGGGAACATAGATTCCTGACCGTTCTTGCCTGTGTGTGCGCCGCGCATGCGCATTGTGTTTGTTGATCCGCGATTATGCTGAACATTGATGCCAGTCCTTCTGCGGATAGTTCCCTGACACAGAGTTACTTCCGGGTATTGCGTGCTCCGCGCTGTGATTGGCCGGAGCCGCGATCGCATCACTCCTGCGCATGTGCCGGTAACGGCACACTAACTGAAGCAACGGCCCGTACAGTTGCTTCAGTGCGCATGTGCCAATGACGTCGGCACATGCAGATACAGGGGATATATTCTATGTGCAGGTTTAGGAGATATCCGGCGTAGCGACAGGTAAGCCTTATTATAGGCCACCTGTAGTAAAAAGTGGTTGTAAAGGGTTTACAATCACTTTAATGCCCCCTACACACGATCGGATTTTCCGTTGAAAAAACCTTGGATGGTTTTTCCGACGGAATTCCGCTTAAACTTGGCTTGCATACACACGGTCACACAAAAGCTGTGTCCTGATCCTCTGAACCTTGCTCGTTACCTGCTTGATACCTGTTACTGATCCCGGCTTCATCTGACTCTGCTTCTGGACTCTGATATACTTGATTACTGGTACCTGACTCCGGCCTTCACCTGACCTTGCTCCTGCTTATGCCTTGTACTCTGCAGTCCGCCTGTTACCGAACCCGGCTATCTCCACGTCTCTGCTTCCATCATCTCCCTGGCTCTAACACTGCCTCTGGGAACCTGTGCTGGCTCTCTATCATCTCAGCTGTCCTGGGTCCAGTCCTCTCCTGTCTCCTGACCACAGGAAGTACTGACAATCCACCAAGCCTGAACCTGCAAGTTGGTTGGAGTTCCTCCTTAACATCCGCTGGTCTTCTGCTCTTCACCTGCTATACTGCTGCTGTCACCGAGCCTATAACAAGTTCTACAAGCAACATTCCCAGGCACTCTTGTCCCCCCTGTCCCTAGCCGCCATCTGTTCCACCTTCAGAGGGGCTTGGGTAGGAGATACAAGGGAGGCTCACCTCATCATATCAGACTCCTACCAGGTACACTCGTTACAGCTATTCACGTCATCCACAGCCCGTACACTCGTGAAACGTGACGCACCACGGTGACATCATACCCTTTGGGATATTACTACATGCCTTTTTATGACTCCTAAAATGTGAGCGTATGAGAAAACTTTTACTGCATATTAAAGCGGGAGATCACCCATAAAAAAAATGTTACCCTTAGATTGATGCTCATTTTGTCTAGGGGAATCGGCTAGTTGTTTTAAAATCGAAGCAGTACTTACCGTTTTAGAGATGCATCTTCTCCGCCGCTTCCGGGTATGGGTCTTCGGGACTGGGCATTCCTATTTTGATTGACAGTCTTCCGAGAGGCTTCCGACGGTCGCATCCATCGCGTCACGAGTAGCCGAAAGAAGCCGAACGTCGGTGCGGCTCTATACTGCGCCTGCGCACCGATGTTCGGCTACTTTCGGAAAATCGTGATGCGATGGATGCGACCGTCGGAAGCCTCTCGGAAGACTGTCAATCAAAATATTGTTAGACTTTTGCGCCTTTTACTTGTATTATATATGGTTCGAGAACCATCCTTTAACACTTTGCCTATGATTCAGTATAGAGTTGCTTTGACCATTTCAAACACTTACTTAATCATTGGTATAATAAATGATCAGTGATCCCAGTGTCCCTACACTCTCACCCTTTATCTGGATGGATAGCTCCTCACTCCTCTTCTTTACATTGTTAGTTGGAGTTCTCACTTCACAGGAATAGTTCCCAGAAGAATCCTCCAGCTCGGTGGACTGAGCTTTATATCGATTGGACAAATTGAATCCCTGAACATTCTGTCCATCTCTGTAGAAAGCAAACTGAAGTTCTGTGCTCTGTCTGAGCGGACTGAGACTCGTGTTACATATCAGGGTCACCATGTCACCTTTTCTCACTGGATTTCGTATTGCGGTCAGATTTGGTTTCGTAAACAGCTCTAGAAAACATTATAAAGATAAAAATGTAAGAGAAAAGACACTGTATATATGGTATAGTGAAGCAGCGCTAAATACTATCAGCAATACCTAAAGTATGGCAAAGTAAATAAAAGTGGCTAAAAATGCAAATATCATATCCAAAAGTGAATACAATTCAATCAAAGTGTTAGATTTCATTAACCTGCCTGGCGGTATCCCCGAGCGTGACTCGGGGTGGGTTTTTCATGTTGCAATCGGTATCCCCGAGTCACGCTCGGGGTAAGCTATGCAGAGCCTGCAGCGTGCGCTGGCTTACCTTGTCCTGGATCCAGCGATGCCACCTAGCTGTGTGAGTGAGCGGGACCTCGCTCGATTCACACAGCGTCCTCCTGTGCCACCGATCTCCGTTCGCTGCGACGTTAGGACGCACGGGAGCGGAGAACGGCGCCAAATTCAAAAACTTAAACAAACACTATACATACAGTATACTGTAATCTTATAGATTACAGTACTGTATGTAAAAAAAACACACCCCTTGTCCCTAGTGGTCTGCCCAGTGCCCTACATGTTATTTTATAAAATAAAAACGTTTCTTTCTCCCTGCAAATTGTAGATTGTCCATAGCAACCAAAAGTGTCCCTTTATGTCAAAAATGGTTTTAGATCAGCTAGAAAACAGCGATAATAAATTATAATCACTTGCAGAAATGTGCGATAGCGATTTGTGGGGAAATTCGTCATAAAAAAATAATAATAATGACAGCGACAATTCTGCAACTGAGCAAATTTCAGTGATTTTGATATGATTACATTATTGAATAATTTTTATTAGAATTATATTATTATTTGTTATAATTATTTATAATTATTTATTATATTATAATTTATCATTTTGTTTTTTAAAAAATGTCATACCCGGGATGCCTACTAGAATCTTGTTTGATCAGATTTAAGTGAGTTATTCCTAAGAATTACAGGCCTACAGTATAAAACGCCAAATTTCCTTGCAAAATAATTGTACCGCTTTTGGTACGTAATTCCAGACAGAATCATACCGCCAGGCAGGTTAAGTCCAATGTTAAAGCGCATCCAAAGAATAATGGTTCAGAAAAAAAATAAAAATAATAATAATATTTTTTTCTGAACCATTATTCATTGGACTTAATGAAATTTAACACTTTGATTGAATTTGATTCACTTTTGGATATGATATTTGCATTTTTAGCTAATTTTATTTACTAGCACCTTACTTTAGGTATTGCTGATAGTATTTTGTGCTGCTTCACTACACCATATATACATTCACTGGTGCTGGCAACACTACAGAAGTTCAGCTGCTATATACACTTTTTATATCAAGCACTTTATTATTAAGCACTTTTCTCACTTCTTGGTAGTACTTTACCTCAAATGTTTTGCACATATACAAACTATTCATTGGATACACAGATGCATATAGGGAGATGCATGAGGGTCTTTAAATTACTGATTGGTACAAGAGGCTACTGACAGCTCCCGTGATTTCTGATCACTAATCCCTGTTAGCTATTGATGATGCAATAGTCAATTGTATAATTTATTTTGTTTAAAAAAAAAAAAAAAAGTTTATTGGAAGGTTATGTATCCATGGATTTCAATGTTTTATGCTTTGCCCAATGTCTACAAGGACATGAGTTTTCCCCAGGAACATTTATTATTATGGGGTTGGTTCTTTAAATGAACATGTAAGCAAGTTTATTGATGATCGGTCACAGCCAAATGTTGCCCAGAGTCTATCCCCTAATACAAGGGATACACTTTCAGAAAAAATTCAGATGGCATGGCTCTACCTTCCAACACAACCTTTCTAGTAGACATGTGCACAGAATTTTTTTTCGTATTATTTTGTTCCGTTTCGTATCGTTCCGTAGGTTCGTTTCCGTTTGTTTTTCGTATGACGCCCGTTTTCCTGTTCGTTCCCGTTCGTTTTTCGTACGACGCGATTTTTTCGTATTCCGATCGTTTCGTATTTTGGTTACCGTTTTATTTTCGTACATGCGGGATGGTTCGTTATTCTGTTTAATTCATGTTCGTTACTTGTTAGACAATAATTTTCGTGAATTTTCGTCGTTTTGTACTTTCGTAAATATATCGCGGGTTTTGCGGCACTTTCAACACGCGGCTCATCCATATTAACTATTGTTAAGCCCCATACACTTGGTCAGACTTTTTTAACAACAAACATAAAAACGATCATTTTCCCGAACGTTCGTTCATTTTTAAACTCCATCAGAAAACCATTTTTGGGTTCCAGGTTCAAAAGTCTGGCCAACTGATCTCTCTTCAGACAAAAATCCACAGAAAAGTTTATTTGGCTTTACTGTACTACTCAGCACAAAAGAGAAGCTGCTTCACTATCTACACGTCACTCACTGCCCATTCAAAAAAAACGAAAATTACATCTCTAACAAAAGATTTGCATTCTGTATTTTTTTTTTAATCCTTTTTCTGTTCGTATGTTCATATGACATCTATAACAGATTTGCATTCTGTATTTTGAAACCAAATTACGAACAGAAAAAAGGAATTTCAAAATACAGAATGAAAATCTTTTGTTATAGATGTCATATGAACATACAACTGAAAATACAAACAGAAAAAGGATTCAAACAAAATACAGAATGCAAATCTTTTGTTAGATGTCATATGAACATACGACTGAATACGAACAGAAAAAGGATTCAAACAAAATACAGAATGCAAATCTTTTGTTATAGATGTCATTTTCGTTCTTTTGCCGTTTTCGTTTTGTCGTATTTTCGTCGGATCGTTCGTTCGTACTTGCGGTTGTTCGTTATGCGGCTCATTCGTAATCCCGCCGTTTTCGTATTTTGGTGCTTTAATTTTTTCGTATGTACACATTATTCTGCGGGTACGAAAATGAACATTTTCGTACGAAAATGACATTCGTACGAACAGGAATGCACATATCTACTTTCTAGGTCAGCCTTCTTACCCCAGAGGAACCCTTGAAATCGTTTTCAGGTCTCAAGGAATTCTTGCTAAAATGAATTAATTGGGAGTTACAGACGGTCCCCGGGTTACAAACATTATAGGGACTGTAGGTTTGTTCTTAAGTTGAATTTGTTTGTAAGTCAGAATAGATACATTTTTTAAGTGTAGCTCCAGTCAAAAAAAGGTGAAATTTAAGCTTTTTGGAAAACATAGGGAAGGGTTATCACCCCTGTAACGTTTGTTTTGCTGTCTGTGCCCCTGTTCAGAAGACTTCACCTCACTTTCTGTCCCTATGACAATTGGATTTTGAAACTTTTGGGTTGTTAGGGAAACAAGGACTGATGATAAAGCATCAGTGGAGGTATCTTTTCCCCATAATAACTCTTACAGGAGTGAATTTCCCTTCCTAGGGGAAGATTTTTTCTCATGCCCCGTACATACAGTCGGGATTCCCGTCGCAAAAAAGTCAGTCGGGAATCCTGACTGGAAAAAAGAGAGCCAGCTCTCTATCTTTTGCCGGCTGTTTCCCTGCTGGAAAAAGTCAGATGGAGCATACACACGGTCGGGATTCCCGACCAAAATCTCTCGTCTGACTTTTTCCAACAGGAAAACCGATCGTGTGTACGGGGCATCACTTCCTGTTGTCTTCCTCCGTTTGTAAGTATGAGGCGTTGTAAGTATGAGTCGGATGTTTGTAACTAGGGGACCGTCTGTAGTTGGAGAAATTATTCTTATATTCAGTGGTCAGTGGAAAGAATGCCTCCCTAACAGTAGTGGTTGAAATTCTACCCTAAAGAAAACCTAAAAGATTTGCCAAGTGACATAGGACCCAGAACTATGCAAGCACTGTTAAATGGAAGGTCGGTTAGCCACACCTCAAGGATCCCCTAGTAACTTCTCTAGGAACTATAGGATCCCAAGAACCCTGGTTCAGAATTGCTCCTCTAGATCAGTGGTTCTCAACCTGGGGGTCGAATGATGATTTGCCTGGGGTCACCGAATCCTTGGCTGTTCCTGAAGCACCGCTCTCCCAGCCTTTTTGCAACCGCTCAGCAGAGCTGTCTCTGGAGTCTGTGGCCACCCAGCAGGGCTGTTCCTGGAGACCGCAGCCACCCACTCACCCTTTTTGCAGCCACCCATTCAGTTCATGGCATGGCTGGGGGGCAGAGACTAGAGGTCAGTTGACTGGTGAGGAATGTGAAGTGGGAGGGGCTGGAGGAGACCCTATCTCCAGATTTTGGCATCGGTGTCACTGCTACGAGACACCACAAAGTCAGAGACACAGTGAGTAACACTACCTGTGATTAGAGTTGCCATTAAAAGTCCCCACTACAGTTCTCAGATCAGCAGATGACCTTCATCAAGAGCACCTAAGTTGGCTGATCAGAACTCCCCAAACCCCCCAGCATTGCCACTCATCCCAACTCCCCCCACCAAGGAGTAAGAGAAGTAATAAAAATAGAGAATACATGGAAGGGAGAGGAAAAGAGGGGAAAGAACAAAGAATAAGGCAGAGAACAAATAAGAGGACAAGAAAAGGGTCTAGAGAAAGGGATGGGGGGGGGGGGGGGCAAGAAATTAGGATAGAGAGAGATAAAAGGGAAATAAAGGAGAACAAAGAGAGAGTGGTACATCCCAAAATGTACCATGAGGGGTTTTAATACTGTACGAGTTGAAGGGAGTCAGGGAGCGTTAAATGTCTGTGGGTTAGGGGCTCACATGACTTGTCTTGACTTGGGTGCTGACAACCCACGCTACAAAAATAATTTTACTGTTAGGGGTCCCCACAACTTGGGAAATTTTATCAAGGGGTCATGGCACTAGAAGGTTGAGAACCACTGCTCTAGATGTTGAGCTTCTATATTTTAGAGGGTTTGGACGTTAGCCATGGCTTTGTGAATGAATTGGGAATAAATTAGAGATTTATCATTGATTTAATTTTTCTGAAGTTTTTGTTGACCTACAGTGTCTGTATTTAATTCCCATTACTCCTAGGTACAGGATTTTCTGAATAGCACCATTTGTGTTGGAAACGGTGTATCTGTACTTGGCCACATTTTGCCACAAACTAGTATATCAATAGCATCTTTATTTTATGGACTGGGGGCCAAATCTTCAAAAGAGATACGCAGGCGTAACTGCTGTTCAGTCTGTGCCTAACTTTGGAAACGATCCTCAAAAGGATTTTTCCAAAGTTAGGCAGAAGATCTGACATCTGTAAGACACTTACACTGTCAGATCTTAGGATGCAGTACCGCATCCGCCGCTGGGGGCATTTCTCATTGAAATGCCGCTTTGCGTATGCAAATGAGGACTTAAGCAGATCCACAAAGCTTTTAAGCATTGTGTTTTCTGCGTAAGTTCCGATTTGCTTGCGCAAAACTAGGGCTGGTTTTACAATGTGTAAAGTTACTACACCATGTAAAACCAGACCTTTTTTTCGATCGCCGCGATTTTTTTTTAAATTTGAATTTTTTTTCCCGGCGTGTATTTTTTTTCACCCGTCGCAACTTTATTGTCCCGTCGCAATCCACAAAGGCCGGCGTAAATTTCGTTCGCGCGCTGCACGTCGGGAAAATTACTTCACACGCATGCGCAGTACGGCCGGCGCGGGAGCGCGCCTCATTTAAATTGTAATCGCCCCCCGGAGAGGAGGACCGCCTTGCGACGGAGGCACTTAAGTTACACGGCGTGTAATTTCTAGGTAAGTGCTTTGAAGATCGGGCACTTAGGTAGAAATTAAACGCCTGTGTAACTTAACTGCTGAAAGTTAAGTTAGGCTAAGTTTTTGGGAATTTGGCCCTGGTAGTATAAATGAGATGGAAATCTTGTTATGGTCTCAACTAAACTTTTTACGAAAAATAGAGATATAAGGCTTAGTTTAATTGACCCTTTAGGTTGGTGTACTGTGTGACAAAGCTGCAAGAATTCTATACGATTTGGCAAAATATTAATACCTTCTGCTAATTGCAATGGATTTGGTTTTGTAAAGATTCTTTTTCACAGGACTTTATATGTGTTGATTTTTATTTCAATTATTTTACAAATCCTAAAATACAGTTTAGAAGCTGAAGGGCGAAACATTTTGCTGCCATCGTTTTTTTTTTTTTAAACATGATTAATAGTTATTAATATTGCAATACATTACATATACTGTATTTATCGGAATATAACACACACATGCGTATAACACGCACCTTCATTTTAGGAGGGTAGTTTCAGGAAAAAAACGTAGATTTTAAACAGAGAACTTTGAAGCAATATAAGGGTCAGTGCCCATCAATGCAGCCTCACCATTACCCATCTGCAGCTTGATCAATGCCCATACCCAGCCAGACCAATTCATATCTGCATCCTCACCTCAGATTACTGCTGCCTCAGAGGAAACGGGGAGGGGGGCAGGATGAGTGCCGTCAGATAACATACAGCGAGAATCTCCTGTTTACTCGGCGGCCTCTTTAACACTAATGCCGCGTACACACGATCATTTTCCGGGTTGTAAAAAACAACGTTTTTCAGGCTCTAGAAAAAACAAAGTTTTTTTCAACTTGATCATTAAAACGGCCTTGCCTACACACGATCGTGAAAAAAAAATGCTCTAGCAAAGCGCGGTGACGTACAACACGTATGACGGCACTATAAAGGGGAAGTTCCATTCGGATGGCGCCACCCTTTGGGCTGCTTTTAGCTGATTTTGTGTTAGTAAAAGACGATTTGCGCTTTTTTGTCTGTTACAGCGTGATGAGTGTGCTTACTCCATTACGAACGGTAGTTTTACCAGAACGAGCGCTCCCGTATCATAACTTGCTTCTGAGCATGCGCAGATTTTTAACGTTGTTAAAGCCCACACACGACCGTTTTTTACAACCCGAAAAACGACAACGTTAAAAACGTTGTGAAGAAATAGAGCATGTTTGAAAAAAAAATTGCCCGTTTGTCAGAACCCGAAAAATGCTCTGGAGCCCACACACGATCGTTTTTAATTCAATAATTTTTTAGAACCCGAAAAACAGTTGTGTGTACGAGGCAAAAGTCCCGCCTCCTGGACCCGCTTCTATGATAGACAGAACACTGGTTCAATGCTGGCCCAGGAGACGGGACTTCCTATTACAGATGCCGTTGAGTAAACAGGAGATTCTCGCTGTATGTAATCTGACGGCGCTTGTCCCACCCCCCACCCTGTTCTCTCCAAAGGAGCCCAAATTGCAGTATCGGCGTATAACACGCACACACTATTTCCACCCGATTTTTGGGTGAAAAAGTGCGTGTTATACGACAATAAATACACTAATTAAAATAAATTACAATAAGTACAGATATAGTACTCTATAGTATATAGAGTATTCAGGAACAACAATAGGTTCACCTTGTATCTGAATATATAATTCTGCACTTCTTTTCATTACAGTGTTGTTTGCCGTTCTCACTTCACAGGAATAATTCCCAGAATCCTCCAGACTGACATTTAGGACTACTGGATGAATACTTGATGAATTCAAATTCAGCACCTCGTGTCCATCTCTGTAGAAGGTAAACTGCAGTAAAGTCCTCTTTTTGGGCAAACTGAGACTTGTGTTACATATTATGTTGTCCCCTTCTCTCACTGGATTTTGTACTATGGAAATCCTTGGTTTTGCGAAGAGCTCTAAAAAGGGAAATGTAAAAATGAAAAATAAATTATAGAAATTATACATATTTAACCCCCATCACCAGTGCCGGCCCAAGACATTGTGCTACCTGGGACCAATAATGAAATGCTGCCCCCCCCCCCAGAAAAAAAATTACGCCAACCAAAAGGCCCCCACATTCATTATTTTATATCATGATAACTAAAGGGGACCCGTCATGGCTCTATACATGTACATAGGAGTATAAAGAGGACCTGTCATTACTCTTTACATGTAAAGGAATATCAAGAGGACCTGTCATGGCTCTATAAATGTATATAGGACTATAAAGAGTACTTGACATGGCTCTATACATGTATAAAGGAGTATAACGAGGGCCTGTCATGGCTCTATAGATGTATAAAGAGGACCTGTCATGGCTCTATACATGTATATAGAGGACCTGTCGAGACTCTTTAGGCCCCGTACACACGACCGAACATGTCTGCTGAAACTGGTCCGCGGACCAGTTTCAGCAGACATGTTCGGTCGTGTGTACGGCCGACCGGACAGGTTTCCAGCGGACATTTGTCCAGCCGACCGTTTTCCAGCAGGCAAATGTTTCTTAGCATGCTAAGAAACATGTCCGCTGGAAGCCTGTCCGTCGGACATGTTCGGTCGTCTGTACAGACTCACCGGACATGTCCGATCGACCGCCATCCCTCGCATACGTCGAAGTGATTCGACGCATGCGTGGAAGCTTTGAACTTCCAGGGCCGCCCACGTCGCCGCGTCATCGTCGCGGCGATGGCACGGCCACGTCACCGCGTATTGTTTACACGCGGATTTCTGTCTGATGGTGTGTACAACCATCAGACAGAAATCTCCGGGCGGACATGTCCGCTGAAAACGGTCCGGCGGACCGTTTTCAGCGGACAGTCCGTCCGTGTGTACAAGGCCTCACATGTAAAGGAATATAAAGAGGACCTGCCATGGCTCTATAAATGTATATAGGAGTATAAGAGGACCTGCCATGGCTCTATACAGGTATCCAGGAGTATAAAGGGACCTGTGAATTGCCGGCAGCCACAATGTCTTTTGCGCAAACTAATCAATGTATGCTAATTGTTTTTTTTGGTACCAAAAATATGTAGAAGAATACATATTGGCCTAAACTGAAGAAAATTGTTTATTTTTCTAAATTTTGGGGATATTTATTATAGCAAAAAGTTAAAAAATATATATATTTATAGCACAAAAAATATGCTGCCCCCCTAAAAGTGCTGCCTGGTACCCATGGTACCACCCGGTCCCATCATAGGGCCGGCCCTGCCCATCACACCTAAGTAGAAATGTGTTTTCCCAAATGACAGGAAAAGTCTGATGGAGCCTACACACGGTCGGAATTTCCGACCAAAAGCTCACATTGGACTTTTCTTGTCGGAATTTCCGATCGTGTGTACGCAGCATTAATCTTTGCACATGTGTGATTGCACCAGCGAGCAATCAGAGAAGGTTGAACAAGACAGGTCTAACAATACAGCTACAAGATGTCACAGAATAAGAAAAAAGACACAATCAAATGCACTAAGATGGTTGGGAGAGCAGCCATCACTCATCCTGGTCTTAGCAGCTTCTGATATGCCTTCATTTTTCACAAAATAGAGCAAAGGTCACACATCCAGGGCTTGGCCAAGGGATGAGCATAGGAAGCTGCCACCTTGAGTGTTTTAGCCTAGAGGGGGGCAAAAAAGGGGCAGGACCTGCAACCTATGCTGCTGAAGAAGTTCACAGATCATGGAAAAGGTACTTTGGCCTTTTCGCCTTATGCCCCGCACACACGAGCTGAAATTCCGTCGGAAAAACCTTGGGTAGATTTTCCGACAGAATTCCGCTCAAGCTTGGCTTGCATACACACGGCCACACAAAAGTTCTCGGAACTTTCAACCATCAAGAACACGGTAACGTACAACACTACGACGAGCCGACAAAATTAAGTTCAATGCTTCTGAGAATGCATCGAATAGTTGATAATGGATCTTGTCCCAGCACTGGCTATTTTTTGCTTTCTGTGTGTACCATTGGGGAAGTTTTCCTTCACTGCCTGACCCGGAGACACAAGAGGAGGTACGAAGAAATCTCCCAAAGAGAGGGGAAATTCTCCTTTTAGTTGTCCTTGGAAAAAGTGTCCCCTTTGGAATATTTCCTCTTACTTATTCTTCTGAATCTCCCAAAAGAGATCTCAGACAGCAAAAACAATACAAACAAAAAAAAAACCCAGACAGGGGGTCTAACCTTTCCCTACTCTATCCAAGACTAAAACAAAAATGTTGCCTGGTGATACACCTTAAAGAGACCTTGTCTCCAAATTGCAGATAAAATCACTTAGAAATCGAATATTCTTCAAATAAACTATACTCTATTAGGGTGACCACGTGTCTCGGATTGCCTGGGACAGTCCCACATTTTGCAGGTCTGTCCCGGGCACATTCATTCCAGGACAATACAGAATGAAACTGACACAGCCACCACTCGGGGCCAATTTGATGCCCGCAAAAAAAGGCCGCCGCATCACCGCTTTACTCACTGACAGTACTTGTCCTGGCAGGGAATGCCTGGAGGAGCACAATCCCCGCCCCCTGCTTGTGATTGGAGAAATCAAAAATCTCGCCTCTTGTGTCCAATCACTGTGCTGTGATACGTTACAGCACAAGCTGATTTTTGGGAAGGGAGGGTGTCCCTGAATGGTAGTTTGGAAATGTGGTCAGCCTATGTTCTATTGATTTGCAATGTGTCTCTGAATTTGCTAGTGAACTGATACTCCAGAAAGTGTTGATTCCCTGGCACATCCATCTCCTCTCTTGTCATGTCCTCGCATGTCATAGCCCTCTCTTCTTCTGGGAGTGGCTAATTATTTTCTGCATTGGCTCAGCTCCTCCACCTTTTCCCTCACTTTCCTACATAAACTTTCATGGAGAGATGAAAAGGAATACTTTAGGGTGGCCACATCACGGCGCCCCGGCGTTATGGCCTACCTGGCCGGGGGCCCACGCGGCGTTCCTGGTTCCGGGACCCTGTTGGTCCGGAGCATTTGAGCAGCGTCGGGTACCCAGTGATTGACTGGGTTTCCATTTCTTGAAGATCCCAAGCGGTATAGCTGTACGATGGGGAGTCCATCTGCGGAGAGCCAATGAGAGGCTGGCGATCCAAAAGGATTTTGACAAACCATCAGGGATCCAGGTAGCCGGACACTGAAGGAGTGATCACCTGTCAGTCGGTACCTGGGCGACAATAAGAAGGAGATCCAGGTGTGATTCTTCAAGGAGGATTGTCTCCGTAATTGCAATCAGTGGGGGCCTGTGGCATTGATTTTCTAGTCACATATGCAAATGAGGGAGATATGCCGATTCACGAACGTACGTCCGTCCGACGCAGGCTACGACTTGTGCGCGCAAGTCGTACGTCCGGCGTAAAGTTATTCCCCATATATGAGGCGCAACCCATGCAAAGGTATGGACCAGGGAACACAAGCCGTCGTATTTTATGTCGTTTACGTTGTACGTGAATATGGCTGGGCGTAGGTTACGTTCACGCCGTACGCAGTGATCCGTCGTATCTTAGGCATTCGTTCCCACGTGATTCTGAGCATGCGCACTGGGATGCGTCCACGGGATGGCGCATGCGCCGTTCGTTATTGGTATCTATCTGGCGCTCGGCCCATTCATTTGCATAGGGTCACGCCTCATTGGCATTGCCTCTCTGCGCTGCGTCGGCGTAGCGTAAAAAAGATACGCTGCGATGGCAAAAATATGCGCCGATGTATGTTAACCTGGGCCTATATGTGGGAGTCTGGTAGTTGGTAGATCCTACTTATTCTGCCAATATGTTGAAACAATTGTTGAGTATGCTCACTCTTGAAAGGTGAAAACACGATGGAGGTTTAATTCAATGTTTCAACGAGGCACAAGCTTGTCTTCCAAGCGTATAAAGGTGTCCCAGGTCTATTACAATCCTCTAGTCACTTGTGTTTTTCCCCAAAAAATAAATAA
This sequence comes from Rana temporaria, assembly GCF_905171775.1. Lineage (NCBI taxonomy): Eukaryota > Metazoa > Chordata > Amphibia > Anura > Ranidae > Rana > Rana temporaria. Next base: position 105,213,350 of record NC_053501.1, read on the forward strand.
AAGTGTTGGGGTTTGGCTTGAAGAATAAGTGGCAACCCTAGTCTTGAAAGGTGAACGCACGATGGTGGTTTAATTTGACGTTTCGGCGAGGCACAAGCTTGTCTTCCAAGGGCACAAAGGTGTCCCAGGTCCAATACAATCCTCTAGTCCAGTGGTTCTCAACCTTCCTAGTGTCGTGACCCCTTAATAAAATTTCCCCGGTTGTGGGGAACCCTAACAGTAAAAAAAAAATTGTAGCATGGGTTGTGAGCACCCAAGGCAAGATAAGTAATTTGCGCCCCTAACCCATTAACGTTTAGAGTTCCTTCCACTTGTACAATATTAAAACCCCTTTGTGGTGTCTCGTAGCAGTGATACCTAAAGCGAAATCAGGAGATAGGGTCTCCTCCAGCCCCTCCCACTTCACATTCATCACCAGTCAGCTGACCTCTAGTCTCTGCCCTCCAGCTATGCCATGAACTGAATGGGCGCCTGCGAAGAGGCTGAGTGGGCAAAAAGGCTGGAAGAGTGGTGCAGGCTTTTGGAACAGCCCAGGATTCGGTGACCCCTGGCAAATCATCATTCGACCCCCGAGGGGGTCCCAACCCCCAGGTTGAGAACCACTGCTCTAGTCACTAGTGTTTTTCCAAAAATAAAAATTAAAGTGTTCGGGTTTGGCTTGAAGAAAAAGTGGCAACCCTACTCACACCGGACACTACCATGGCACTCACTTTGAGGAGCTCTTACCTCTGATGTGTAGGGACACTTCATCTGTGTAAGTTACATGTTCTTCCCAGGATAATGTTCTCTTACATCTGTATCTTCCAACTTGTTGGTTCCGTGGAATGATAACTGTAGTAAGATCATTGGTTGAAGGCTGTATGACTTCATCATCTTTGTAGAATGTTGTATTGATGACCCGATACTGAGGACGGCTGTGACATCTTAGTACCATATCACTACCCCAATACACAAGGGGAGGAGCCTGCAGGATGACTGGACCTGCAATACAAAACTATCTCAGACCATCTTTAATACAGACAGGATGATTCTGTGAAGGTGAGCAAAGACCATGTCCAGGATGTGAAGTAACCTAAAACAGCCAATCAGATTTCAGATTACTGCAGTTGGTTGTGTTAGGAGATGCTTTTTGATTGGTTGCCATGGCATGGGTGATTGCATTGCCTTAATGAATAAGCCCCCTTAATCTGCAGTCTTTTACACAGCGTGCTGGTCAGTACTACAAACATCCACAGATAGGTTTTGCCTGGAGATACTGTAGCCATGTACACACGATCCGTCCATCCGATGAGAACGGTCTGATGGACCGTTTATCGGTTAACTGATGAAGCTGACTGATCCGTTGCGCCTACACACCATCGGTTAAAAAAAACGATTGTGTCAGAACGCGGTGAAGTAAAACACAACGACGTGCTGAAAAAAACGAAGTTCAATGCTTCCAACCATGAGTCGACTTGATTCTGAGCATGCGTGGATTTTTAACCGATGGTTGTGCCTACTAACGATCGGTTTTGACCTGTCGGTTAGGAATCCATCGGTTATATTTAAAGCAAGTTGGCTTTTTTCTAACCGATGGTTAAATAACCTATGGGGCCCACACACGATCGGTTTTGAAATTTGTTTAAAAACTTGTAGGATTACCGTACTTCTCTTATTTGCATGTACACATTTCTTTGTGCATGGAACAAACTTCTGGGTATACATACTCATTAAGACTAATTTAAAGGAGTTGTAAAGGAAAAATTTGTTTTGCCTAAAATTAATTTCTGCAAGGTAGACAGACAGAATGGTGTAATGATTCTGTTAAAAAACGAGTAAATACCTATTAAATTCCTTTATCTATATCACCTCCGGCGTTCTAGTTTCTGTTCTCTCATTCACTTCCTGGTTTGCGGCACTCGTTCATGTAAGAACTACATTTCCCAGTATGCTTTGCGGCACGCCCAGTAAATCACACCTCCTTGAAGTCTCTAATGCCGCATACACACGATCGGTCAAACCGATGAGGTTGTGTGTGGGCCCCATCGGTTATTTATCCATCGGTTAAAAAAATTCAATCTTGTTTTAAATTTAACCGATGGATACCTAACCGATAGGAAAAAAATGATTGTTTGTAGGCACGTCCATCGGTTAAAAATCCATGCATGCTCGGAATCAAGTGCTTGGAAGCATTGAACTTCGTTTTTTTTATGCACGTCGTTGTGTTTTACGTCACCGCGTTCTGACACGATCGTTTTTTTAACCGATGGTGTGTAGGCACGACTGACCGTCAGTCAGCTTCATCGGTTAACCGATGGAAAAATCCATCAGACCGTTTTCATCGGAGGAGAGGAGGGTACCCAGAACATGGGACACAAAGTGAAATGTAGGGTGGCCATGGACGAGAAGAGTAAATTAATAAAACGGCATAAGAACAGTGGCGGCCCATCCATTAGGGGCGCCTGAGCACTGCCCCCTCTATCCATGGCCGCCACCCCCATGCTCTATCCATGGACGCCATTTTGACAGAACACCGCCACCCCCTATTCATGCATCTGGCCCCATTCAGGACACCGGGCCCATGAATTACATTGTGTTTTTTGAAGCACCTGACTAGAGCGAGAGGCTTTAATAGACTTCACAGTAGGGTGAGCTCGTGGCGCAGAGTATTGTGCCAGGAACCCACCCAGGTGTTACAACAGCGAATGAATATTTGCTTTTGAAACACTGATCTTCAATCCGGCCAATCAGAAGCAGGTCTGAGCCGAAAAGAGAACAGTCCCAATTGCCCGCTAAGGAGGAGGGAGAAAACAGAAGATGCCACAGTCCCTGTGAAGAGCAGGGGAAGGGAAAGCCATCACCACCACCGAGCAAGAGAAGCCGCTGGTTTAGCCCGAGAGAAGCGCTGCCCACCATAGATGGGATAACTGCTCTAGACCCACCCGACCGGGAGGGGGTGGTACTGTTTGCTGACCCCTCCCCCCCCCCCCCCCCTTCAGCCACCACTGGATTTTCTTGATTGACATTGAACAACTTTTCACCTAAATAGACGATATAAACCTACTGACTACTGATGTTTTATAGAACAGAACTAGAGCCATATGATGCCTGGAGAACTGGAGTGACACCAACTACAGAGGTTCACTGCTCATGAAAACTGAACCTACAACTATTGCTGTCATATGGCAATACCAAACTGATATCTAACAGATGTTGAAGACTGTAGGTGGTGGTGAAAGGACAGAAAACTCCCCTATCATTGTGTATTGCGCATAAAAAGGTAACACCTATCCTGGGAAGAAAACCATGCGTAGAGCAATACAACTGCTATAGAGGCCAGATATGGTGAGCCCCCGAGTACCAAAAACTGATGGAGAAGATTTGATTAGAAAATGGTTCACGCCATATAATCTCCTGGATCCCATACTTTTAACCCTTTACATTCCCAATTCTGAGGTACTTTTACTGGGGCAGGAGTAAGGGAGGTGAGTGGAGGGGGTGACTTGGCGCCAGAAGGGTTAGTAGTGTTGGGGACAGGAACATAGTAGTTGGGAAGAGAATCAGACCAGGGGCTCTATCCGGAATGAAAAAGATCTGTACAAGTAAAATATAGCGAAACCTCGGTTTGCGAGTAACGCGGTTAACAAGCGTTTCGCAATACGAGCACTGTTTTTTTTTCCTGACTGGGTTTGCGAGTGTTGTCTCGCAAAACAAACAGGATTCAAGCCACAGCGGTGTGCAGTGTAGCGTTTGGTCTGAGGTGGGGCATCGCCGGAGCCGAGCAGAGCTGTTCGGAGCCGTTTGGCAATGCTTGTAAAACCTCGAAAATACTCCGTTCCCGAGCCTTTCTGAGATTTTCTGAGTTCAGCCGAGCTGTCCTCTGGCCTTTCTGAGTGTTTCCGAGGCTTTCCGGCCCCCCACCTCTGGCCACATGCGGTTTTGCATGCCATTGAAGTCAATGCGGAACAAATTATTTTCGTTTCCATTGACTTCGCTTTGATATGCGAGTACTTTGGATTACGAGAATTCTCCTGGAACGGATTATGCTCATAATCCAAGGTTCCCCTGTATACATTTTCTACCTGAAACATGTAATAAGCACTGAGGTTATAGTGGCCATACACGGTACGATAAAACTGAACAATTGATCTCCGATTCTACAAAACAATTAAATAGGACATGGATAGAGTGAGACAAAATGGCATTGCAGTGCAACGAACAACAGGTTTCAATAGACCTAAGTTGAGTGGTTGCGGCAGAAGAAATAAATTGATTCTACAGGGTTGATTGATGGAATTTTTAATGCTTTCACATTTACATCATCATAAGTGATTCAAAAGGGGGGAAAAAGCCATTGATTGGCCCTGTGTAAGCAATTTTTATTTCTCACCACAACCTGTTGACTTGGGTCGAACAATGCTGTCACTTCCTATCACTCGTCATTTGGCCATGCCAACTTTGTCTAGTTCAACCAATGTCCAATTTATCGTTTTGTGGAATCAGAGAAGTTATACTAATGGCGCGTACACACGGTCGGAATTTCCAACAACAAATGTTCGATGTGAGCTTGTTTGTTGGAAAATCTAACAGTGTGTAGGCTCCATCGGACATTTGCTGTCGGAATTTCCGACAACAAATGTTTGAGAGCTGGTTCTCAATTTTTCTCGACAACAAAAGTTCTTGTCGGAAATTCCGATCGCGTGTAGCCAATTCCGACGCACAAAAATCCACGCATGCTCTGAATCAAGCAGAAGAGCCGCACTGGCTATTAAACTTCATTTTTCTTGGCTCGTCGTAGTGTTGTACGTCACCGCGTTCTTGACGTTCGGCATTTCCAAAAACATTTGTGTGACCGTGTGTATGCAACACAAGTTTGAGCCAACATCCGTCGGAAAAAAAACAACGGTTTTGTTGTCGGAATGTCCGATCGTATGTATGTGGCATAATAGTGTGTCTAAAAATGTTGCCCCATCCATAATGCTACTGTTCTGGACACAGTTTTATAGTAATAGCTGTTCTTTAATTAAATAGGAATTGGTAAGTAACTCACCATCACCGACATCTAGCCTGAATTCGGCATAAAGACCACTATTTGACCGGCAATTGTAGTTCCCGCTGTGTCCAACCTGGGCAGATGTGATTGTATAGCTCCGTCCTTCTGCCACTCTCTCATTATCTTTATACCAGTAATACGTTACACCAATTCCTCCATTGAATGTCATCGTTATATTCTCTCCTGTAAGTAACTTGTTGTACTCGGGTGTGAAGATCACCGAATCACCATCTGACACAGGAACAGGAGGAAGAAAATAATGAAAATACATTACATCCCTGTAATTCTGTTTAAAGGTATCATGGTAAACAGATAAATCTATGTATAAATTAATGATTCATAATCAGAAATATTTCAAGAATCATGCAAAGTAGTAACAAACAGAAAAAAAAAAAATATATATTATATATATATATATATACACACATTTATATATATACTTGCTTATGCATAAATATGGTATTAGTTATACCTCTCTGTTATAGATATAACATATTCTGCAAATATTTACCCCAGAGAAAGAAAAGTGTAAAGAACATTGTTTGAAACACGTTGGTTATTTCTGTCTTTCCATGTTTTGTCAGATAGAATAAAAGCATTTTTTTCGATGCAACCTGTAGAACCTGTGTATATGTAGCAGCACATTATGATTTTATTCTGTATTTAAACAAATAAAGTTGTTATATGTTTGTTAAAAATCTTTGTATTCCATTCCCGTCACTGGTCCCATTGAGAGGGGTGGTGTATTGGATGGCAAATCACTAGCTGGTTTATTGCCAGTGGTGCATGCTGGTTGGTCAGAATAGTGACCCCTTTTACCAGATGATCATCTTAGGGCCGTGCTTTTAGTTGGTGGTCAGTATAGAGCCCATTTCTAGTTGGTGGTCAAAGAATGTAGTGTCCTGTTTTTAGTTGGTTAGTGTAGTGTCCCTCTTTTAGTTGGTGGTAAGTCGTTTTTATGCCCCCTTACATTGGTGGTCAGTGGTTTTGGTGCCCCCTTATATTGTTGATCAGTGGTTTTGGTGCCCCTTACAGTAGTGGTCCATAGCTTTTGCTTTGGTGAGCAGTGTTTTTTTGCTCCCTCTACATTAGTGGTTAGTGGATCTTGTGCTTCCTTACATTAGTGGTCAGTGTGTTTTCTGCCCCTTTACACTGTTGGCCAGTGGGTGTGAAACAGGGACCTTGTTTTAAATTTAGTTAAAGCTATTCTGGAGTTAGTGAAAGCTTTAGTTGTTGTTTTTCTAAATTTGTTGGCATTCCAGACTGTTGACTACCAGTTCCCCTGGCTGCTCAACTACCAGCCCAACTGGCTGTTTCTGAAGAGCATACCAAGACAAGAAAATGGGATATAGCACAATGCTGTCCATGGAAAGCCTGGCAATCTCCCCTTGTATGCCCCTGGGTGTGCTGAGGTACTTACACTGTCCTTTGCTCTCTCCTGCACTGGGTAAGAATCATTTTCAGGCCTCCAACTGATCAGATCTTCCCATGCCAGCCCGGATGTCTTCTGCACAAGACCCAAAGGCAATGGAGATCCCTCTTTTGGGCTTCCTCTAGTTTCTTTCCTTAGCTCCTGCCTGGAGGCAGAGCCCACAGACCTGGGGTTCCCTCTCAGGCCATACGACAGCAACTTTAGCATTCTATCTTCCACCTGATTCCCCTTGCTGCTCAGGCTCCACCATAATTAAGGGCAGGCCCAGCCACCCTGCCAGTGCCTTCTGTGTGGAGATTGGCCAGATTCCCTCAAGTAAGCAGATAAGGACCTCCTACCCTCCGCCCGCTAACTTCCAGAAGCTTTTCCAAGCTTCTAGAACCAGGGGGAGGCACCAGAGGCCCTGCAGAGCCCTCTTGTCTAACCTGTAGTAACCCAACCCAATTCCAGACTCACACAGCTATCATAAGTCAACAAAATAAATTTACCTACACTATTTTCACACTAGAGGGTGCTACACATGTACTACCCTATAATCATGGGCCGAGTAATTCATTCCCACTTGGCACTAGCCATTTGGGGTTGTGTTGATGTTATTTTCCGACTTCATCCAGGCATGTTTACAGTGTACATGGGCACAATGTGCTATAACCAAACACAACGTATTGTATATGGAAAAGACACATATGGGAGAGATGTAGGAGCTGCACACCCCCAAACGAATAATATGGAAGGGTCCATGCGAGGCCCTCCGGATCATCCAGCGGCTTTTAATATCTGGTCCATCAACTTCTGGTCACGTGATTACCCTTTTTCCTTGCTAGCGGTAAATATATCACCATGGTTTACCTGTAATGGGGTCTATGATGATATGCTTTGGAATTCTGAAGATGTTTTTTATGTGTCTTATAGAGCCAACTATCCCCCTGAAGATGACCGCTCACAGGTCGAAACGCGTCGGTCTCACACACACCATATAGCTCTTTCGCTATGTAATGATGTTATAACTCTGTATAACTTTGCTTTCATACTACACTGTGGAACATGTACTGTATCACCTGGCCAGATTTTATATATTGCATTATATTTTATTGTGACGTCTATCAAACTTCAATTAAACGCAATTTTATTTCTTTTTACTATTAATTCCATATACTTTTTGACCTTGTTACATTGCTGTCCAAAGCCCCATTGGAAAAACTCTTCCATATAACACAACCTATTGTTAGCACTGATCATGGTAGAGAATTTTAACTAAAGCCTGTGTGTTGACTTTCATAAGCCGATTCATAAAGATAATTTTTCTTGATTGTAGGTAGATAATTGTAATTTCTTTTTAACACTTTAGTAAAGAGATATGAATAAATAGAACAATATTTACCTGTGTAGTCTATAATGGTATCATCAGAACTATAAGTGTTATAGAAAGTAGTCAGGACTTGTTTGGAACATCTGTAGGTAGATGTCAAGTTTGTGGATTTTATAGGAAGTAGATCAGAGTCGTTGGTCTGGATCATCTGATTGTTCTTGTAAAATATTGTCTGTATGGCAGGAAATGATGAGTAACATCGAAGAGACACATCATCACCTTCATATATATAGACTGGAGCCTGAAGGACGACCCGACCTGAAACATAACATGACATCTATTATATCCATTATGTCACAAAAGTAGCATCAGTGTAGGGATGAGCCAAACATCCCCTGGTTCGGTTCGCAGCAGAACATGCGAACAGACAAAAAAAATTTCGAACGCGCGACACCGTTAAAGTCCATGGGACACGAACATGAAAAATCAAAAGTGCTAATTTTAAAGGTTAATATGCACGTTATTGTCATAAAAAGTGTTTGGGGACCCGGGTCCTGCCCCAGGGGACATGTATCAATACAAAAAAAGTTTTAAAAACTGAAGTTTTTTCGGGAGCAGTGATTTTAATAATGCTTAAAGTGAAACAATAAAAGTGATATATTCCTTTAAATGTCATACCTGGGGGGTGCCTATAGTATGCCTGTAAAGTAGCGCACGTTTCCCGTGTTTATAACAGTCTCTGCGCAAAATTAAATTTCTAAAGAAAAAAAAGTAATTTAAAATTACTCGCGGCTATAATGAACTGTAGGGTCTCGGCAAGTCATTGAAAAAAAAAAACGGCATGGTTTCCCCCCTTAGTCCATTACCAGGCCCTTTGGGTCTGGTATAAATATTAAGGGGAACCCCGAAAAAAAATGTGTGGGGGTGTCCCCCAAATTCCATATCAGGCCCTTCAGGTCTGGTATGGATATTAAGGGAAACCCTGCTCCAATTTTTTTTTTTCATGTTGTAAGGGTCCCCCTCAAAATCCATACCAAACCCTTCAGGTCTGGTATGGATCTTAAGGGGAACCCCGTGCCAAAATAAAAAAAAATGGCGTGGGGTTCCCCCCAAAAATCCATACCAGACCCTTATCCGAGCACGCAACCTGGCAGGCCGCAGGAAAAGAGGAGGGACGAGAGAGCGCCCCCTCCTGAACCGTACCAGGCCACATGCGGTCAACATGGGGAGGATGTCCCCATGTTGATTGGGACAAGGGCCTCATCCCCACAACCCTTGCCCGCTATTTGTGGGGGTCTGCGGGCAGGGGACTTATCGGAATTTGAAGGCCCCCTTTGTTGCCAATTTGAATTCCCTCCAGATCCCGGCCCCCCCTATGTGAATTGGTAAGGGGTACATTGTACCCCTACCATTTCACCAAAAAAAAGTGTCAAAATGGTGAAAATCAAAAGAGACAGCTTGGGACAAGTCCATTATTAAAAAAATTAAATAAAAAAAAAGATTCCAGAGATGTAATCCATTCTCGATCTCTAGCGATATAATCCATTCTTGATCTCCAGCGATGTAATCCATTCTCGATCTCCAGCGAGGATACGACGCACACGATCCTGCCTCCACGGGAGGCACCCAACAAATGACACACTCCAGCTTGACAGCTCTAATATAGCTGAGGGCGGGGCCGACCATCACGTGACCCCGCCCCCCTCCGATGCAAGGGGGAACGTCAGGGGTTACCCAGTGACGTGTACAGGTGACTCCGCCCCGCTCAGACGCAAGGGGAAACGTCGGGGTGGCCCCGCCCTCAGCTATATTAGAGCTGTCAAGCTGGAGTGCGTCATTCGTCGGGTGCCTCCCGTGGAGGCAGGATCGCGTGGGTCGTATCCTCGCTGGAGATCGAGAATGGATTACATTGCTGAAGATCAAGAATGGATTACATCGCTGGAGATCAAGAATGGATTACATCGCTGGAGGTCAAGAATGGATTACATCGCTGGAGATCAAGAATGGATTACATCGCTGGAATCTTTTTTTTGTTTTTTGTTTTTAATAAAGGACTTGTCCCAAGCTGTCTCCTTTGGTTTTTAACATTTTGACACTTTCTTTGTGAAATGGTAGGTGTAATTCACATGGGGGGGTCTGGAGGTCCCCTTTTACTAAAGGGGGCTTCCAAATTCCGATAAACCCCCCGCCCGCAGACCCCAACAACCACCAGGCTAGGGTTGTGGGGATGAGGCCTTTGACATCCTCCCCATGTTGAGGGCATCTGTCCTGGTACGGTTTGGAAGGGGGGGGGGCGCTCTCTCATCCCCCCCCTCTTTTCCTGCGGCCTGCCAGTTTTCTCGGATAAGGGTCTGGTATGGATTTTTTGGGGGGTACCCCGTGCCATTTTTCTTATATTTTGACACGGGGTTCCCCTTAAAATTCATACCAGACCTGAAGGGTCTGGTATGGATTTTGAGGGGGACCCCTACACCATTTTTTTTAATTGGCACAAGGTTCCCCTTAATATCCTTACCAGACCTGAAGGGCCTGATATGGAATTTGGGGGGACCCCCACGCATTTTGTTTTGTTTTTTGTTTTGTTTCGGGGTTTCCCTTAATATTCATACCAGACCCAAAGGCCCTGGTAATGGACTAAGGGGGGAACCCATGCCGTTTTTTTTTAATGACTTTCATCTGTATTGCCGGGACCCGACAATTCATTACAGCCGTGAGTAGTTTAAATGATTTTTCGAAACACAGGAAACATGCGCTACTTTATAGGCATACTATAGGCACCCCCCAGGTACAACATTTTAAGGGACATTTCACTTTTATTGTTTCACTTTAAGCATTAATAAAATCACTGCTCCCGAAAAAATGTTAGTTTTTAAAACTTTTTTTTGCAATGATACATGTCCCCTGGGGCAGGACCCAGGTCCCCATAAAACTCGAACATAAAGCTCATCCCTACATCAGAGTAACACCAGGGGATTAATATGGTTTTATAAAGGGGAGAATACAGCATTCAAGGTTCCATAATAATTTTAGCTCCTTTAGAATTTCCTAGTATTGCATGCCACAAGCACAACAGATTTACTTTTATAAGCTTAAACTCTGGTCAGCTATTAAATGCAATAAGATGTAAAAAGTTCATTATAGGAAACATTTCAACAAATAGAATTTTTCTAATTTTAATTTCTAATTTGTTTATTTAAATTTGTTGTAAGAAATTAATTAACATTATTGATGTGCACAGTAAGAGATACATTGAAACTTTTTGTGCATTAATCAGACATTTTATTTTACACGAACCATAGAAATAGACAAAAGAGCGCCATCTCAAAACCAAACAAAAAAGTCCAAGTTAATTGTAATTGTTGGGAGAAAAAAATCATATAAACTTTTTTACAATTAAAATTATCTTGGGTTCTTTTATACAGTTTTGAAAGGATTTCTGAGTGTTCTGTAATATACTAGAGAACTTTTTTAATTCAACATATTCTACAAGATTTTCCCTTTCAATGGGTGCTGTCATAGGTTACCACAATCTGACAAGTGCTATTTTCATTATAAATGGGTATATCCTAAATTGATTTATTTAAAGTAAACAGAAAAGGCTCAGCAATAAACCAACTTTAAAAATTTGGCTCCCCAATGTTCAAAATGACCCTGCATACTTTTTATCATAAATCACAATATAACTGTATTCATGTATTTCTATGTGTTCACATGACAGCAAAGCTCAGACTTTTCAGTATAAATGTTGAGGGACAACAAGGCTGAATCGCATAGAACAGTGGTCTCCAATTTTCCCCTTTGCTTGTCTTAATCTGTCCCTTTGAGGCAATATTTTTTTTATTGACACCGATGATGGGCTATAATTCCTCCCAATGACACCAATGTTGGCGCACTATTCTTTCCACTGATACCAGGGATGGGGTACTATTTCTCCCACAGATACCAATTATGGGGCACTATTGCATCCACTAATACCAACAATGGGGTATTAATCCTCTAACTAATATCAATAATGGGGCACTATTCCTCCTATTGACATCATTGATGGGGTACTATTCCTCCCAGTAATACCATTGAGGGGGCACTATCTTCTCCCACTGATATCAATGATGGAGCAATGATTCCTTCTATTGACATCAAAGATGGGGCATAATGCCTTAAACTGACAACAACGATGAGACACTATTCCTTTTACTGATACCAGTGATTGGACACGGTTCCTCCCAATTACACCAATGATGGAGCGCTATTTCTACCTCTGACACCTATGATGGGGCACTTTTCCTTCCACCAATATCAATGATGGGGCACCAGGGCTTTTTTTTAGGGGGAACTTGGTGGAACTTAGTTCCACTACCTCTGGCTCAGGCCCTTTGGTGCGCGCTCACCACAATCACTTGTAAACACAGAAGTCCGGTTTCTGTGTTTACAAGTGACAGCCAGGGGCAGACTGACAACTCATGGGGCCCCCGGGCAATAGAAGATTATGGGGCCCCCCGGGCTTACAGATGGCCACCAAGCCAGGAGGCAGTACAGAGGCGGGGCAGCTAAAAGCTCGGGATTTTCACATCAAAAGCATGTCGGTTTTGGACATATCAGGGACAGATGTAAAAAAAAAACACAGATTTGTACATACTGTCCCTGGTTTTACTGAGCCTGGCAACCCTGATGGGGCCCCCTAGTGGCATGGGGCCCTCAGGCAGTGCCCGAGTGCCTCAATGTTCAGTCTGCCCCTGGTGACAGCTCTGCACTCTGTGTGTAATTCAATCCTGGTATTTAATGCCCCTTTAAGACCCGCCTACTGTTCGTGAAATGTTACTGACCACACCCACTATTTGATGTGATTTGGAGGGTGTGTGTAGGGGGAGGGGTATTGTGGGGTCGTGGTTAAGTTCCAGCACCTATTGTTTGAGAAAAAAAAAGCCCTGTGGGGCACTATTCCTTCCACTAATATCAATGATGGGGCACTATTCCTTCTCCTGCTGACCACAAGTAAAACATTTTTACACCCACTACCACCAAGCCTATGACATTGTTTACTCCCACTGACACTGGGACATTTTCTACTCCCACTGGTCACAATCCAGCCCTGTAAAGTCTGAAGGACAGTAGACAGTAAACTGGCCTCCTGTTTAGAAAGTTTGGCGACCCTTTACTTAGAGCATTCAAATTGGGTCAATAAAGAATGTTAGCTTGGGTTAATGTGAACATTCTGATCCAATACCTTTTGTACTTTCAAACACTGCCATCAGGGGCGGCCTGTCCATTAGGGGCGCCTGGGTGCCGTCCCCTCTCTCTGCAGACCACCCCCTATATGCAACGGATAGATTCATGCATAACATGAATCTATCCATTGCCACCTTTCAGGGCGCGGGACGCATGAATTACAGTCTTTTTTTTTTAAGCGATAAAAAAACGAAAGAAAGGGCGCACCAGCCTAGTGCATTATCCTTTGGATGGATTTTTATTAAAATACATAAAGAAAACTACTCACAAACGTAGGTGAATGGCTCACAATGTAAATAGTTTCCACAAGTAGCAATGAGTCAGACCCAAATACGCTCCAAATGGTCACAGAGGGAATGACGAGGCACACTGCTGCCTGACGTGTTTCCAAGGACAACATTCTTGCTCAGAGCCCTGATTAGAGCCAGAGGCCAGATTTGGGGGTGGCATACTATTCGCCGCCCCCAGATTTCTTTCCACTGGCCGCCACTGACTGCCATCGTATATGATACATCTCCCACCTCAAACCAACTCCTAAAACACATAATGGAACACTGAGGGCTCTTTAGTGATAAGCATTTGAGGACAGGAAGTATAGAATTTTCACTTTGGACCAACTCACCTGTGGTAACATTCAGAGTGACAATCTCACTTCTCTCTCCAGCACTGTTCTTGCACTGATAATCTCCACTGTGTCTTATGTCAGCCATTGAAATGACATAATCCTTTCCTGTGTATATCAAGATATTCTTATGGTACCAAGAGCATCCTGATGCAGCAGACTCCTCATCACAGGTCATTATTATCTTCTCTCCTGTAGGGATCTTATTATAGTTTGGAATGACCGTCACCACAGGCCTCTTTGCATATCCTACAAGACAATTTACATTAGTGGACTAGAAAAAGTATACCTGTTTGTACATAAAGATAGTTAAAGTATGTGTACACATTTTACATCTTGGATAGTACTAACAAGTTGAATAGGTTGAAGGTAAACAAATTTGAAAAGTTTAGCTACTTTCTGGAGGTTGACTACTTTAGAATGTGATGTGGAATTTCACAAGAGATATGTTACTGAAGAGAAGAAGAGTATGGAAAGTAGAACTGTTATGTTGATGCAGATGGTGGTGTTGGCAATGCCAACCTTCACCACCATCTGATGCTACAACTGCAGATATTTGTAAAATGTATGATTTGAAGTCAAAGAGGCAGAGTCATTTTAATGGGAGGGCCCGTGGAACCCAGAATCTCTTGGAAAGTATGAGATACCTTTGCTTCAAATCCCCATGCACCTCTTATGTCTAAATCACCCTATGTCCATTAGGGGCATAGGGTGACTGAGAAAATATATCTTGGACTACTTAAAATGGGACAGTAATATTTCATTAACAATATCTCTCAAGAAACATGAAGATGTTATTCCCTGTACACTGTGAGGTCTATGCCCAGGAAGTATAACTCCTGATTTGGGCATTCCAGGAAGTTCAATGTAACAGGCCGACTTTCTATTGCTTAATGATGCTAATGTCATCAACTCCAGCCACCTGTCTGTCGTCTTCTATAATGTAAAGGAGTCTAGTGTGACTGCTCTGCATCTCATTGTTGCTTGTGCCAATTGACCCTGCAATTGTCTGAAGGTGTATTTGTGATAATGTTGATTGTGTCTTCTGAGCTGCCAGATGGCAGGTCTAGCCTAAAGGTCATATCTCTGAGTCATCAGCTGCTGAAAGGGATTAGTTAATTAGCTCATGTTAATTAGATCTGGTCTCAGGTGTACTGCTGGAGTGGTATGAGCAGGTTGTAGGAACCTCCTCTTTTACTGTGTATAATATTTGCATTGCTTTCAATAGAGTTCATATTCCTGTTTGACCTTCAAAACGGAGCTTCGCCTCGTATTTGGGGGAGATTTATTCTTATGGGTCTTGTTCGCCTGACTAGAGTGTCGGTAGCTGCCTTGGTGTTCAGAAAGGGAATGTCCTAAATGGATTTAACCCCTCTCATACATGGGGTGTCCTTACAGTCATATTTCAAAAGAAGTTGTCAGAAGACTGTCTATTTTGCCACATCAGATGAATGAGTTCGCCATGGTCCCTGGCACATCTAGGACAGTTGTCATCATCTACCAGCCCCATCCTGTGCAGTGAAGACTGTCTATTTTGGAGTGGAGTGCAGCACTTGGTTTGCAGAATCAGCTCCCCCAGCATCTGTACTACTTTTAACAGCCTCCATTATGTGTTACCTTCGAAGATGAATATAAACTATTTAAACACTTTTGTGCATATACAAATGTTTACAAGTTTATATATTTACATATTTCTCTGACTGTCTATATTTTTCTGTTTCAATATTTTTATTGGAGTTTCAAAAGTCGTAACAAGCAGTGGTCTGCCTGCGCAGGGGCGACATTGAACAGATATGTAAGGAAGTAGCGCGTGAACGCCCAATGAATAACATTACAATAAACTGTAACCAGGGCTATAAAGGACCAGGTTGAAAATTAGGCATGATTATATTAATCTGTTCCCTTGAGTACAGCAGTCTACATTGCTAGCCTTCATATCAGAAAGCAAGAGGAGAAGAAGGAAACAGGGAAAAAATAGAAAAAGTAAGAGAGAGAAAGTGGAGGAAAAGAGGAGCCCCAGTAGAGGACGAGTACCACGGACACTGGACCTGCCGAAACAAGGTTTAAAGCTGACCACAACTAGTCGGGGGGAGGGATGGAAGGGAATAACTTATCCATGGTTCCCAGATTTAATTTTTTTTTGCATGCAAATCCTTTAGTATACTGGACATTCAGGGCCGGATTCCAGACAAGCCCACCGAGGCCAGGCCTCAGGGCAGCAGTGGGTGCAGGGGCGGCACCGGCTCAGTGGGCCGGTTACAGCGGTCACCTAATCTGCATCAGAGGTCCACGGCGATCTACCCATCAATCGCCGAAAGGTGGTGCCTGACGGGTAGATCGAGATTTAGCCAGCATGCAGAGTAGCGAGAAGAGAGGAGAAGCTGCTGATGTGCCCTGTACGTGTTGTGCCCTGATTTGCCCCGTACTGGGCTCTGTACCCTGATGTGCATGTGCCCTGTACCCTGATGTGCTGTACCCCGATGTGCTGTGCCCTGTATCCTGATGTGCTGTGCCCTGATGTGCTGAGCTCTGTACCGTGCCCTGATGTGCACTGTACCTGATGTGTTGTGCCCTGGGCCGGTCTGGATGAAGGCCCCCTATGTGATAGTGTGTGTGTGGGGGGGGGGGGCAGCATTGAAGGACCCGGCCTTGGGGCAGCAAAGGGAGTAAATCTGGGCCTGTGGACATCTGCTCATCATCAGTCATCATAGCTGGTCATTCTGACGGAGTCTTCCAGGCCTGAGCAATGGCTCTCTTGGCAGAAATAAAAAGGTATGTGGCCAATTTCTGCTGGGGCATAAAGAGGCTAATGTGAAAGAGCCAGTTGGGCATCTTTACGGATTGTCATATGAAATAATGTCTGCAACAGGCCAAAGACCCTGAACCAGAAGCTGATCAAGCATGGGCAAGACCACCATATATGTAGGACATTCTCATGTTCACCACAATTCCCGAAAACATCTATCACTGCTGCCAGGATAAGCATGGGCCAGCCTAGCCCAGACCCAGTACCACCGCAGGAGCACTTTATAAATGCCCTCTAGGGTGGAAGTGTTGACTGTCTATATTTTTAACCTGTATCAGCACCTACCCAGTGTTTCCTGAGGAAGCTATTTTGCGAAACGCATTGACAAGCAGACATGGAGGAGCTGCTGGATCATATTTCAAAACAGATATATCTATATATTTATCTACATATGTAACAATCCAACCTTCATGTCTGGTATATTGGGTATCTGTTGACCTTAATATAAGGTGTTGTCTAAATGTGTATATGTTTTTTAACTTTTTGTAATAAAGATATGTTTTTTCATATTCACTGCCTCATGATGTGCCTACAAAGTCCGCTTATTTTTTGAGATTTTTTCTTAATCTTTATATTCAATTTTTGGATGTTGGCATAGTGGGGGTCCTCCCTTTCTACCAAAAAAAAGGCAGCGTCAGACCACACCCGGGGAAAAAGGTTGTCAGGAGACAACAAACGCGTGGCTTTGCCTCTGGCCATGCCCATAGGGTGTCAGTCACGAGTGATCTCTATCAGGGCCCCTGATAGGGGGGACCACCAGTCCTCCTGTAGGCACACAGAGGGGGCCCAAACACCAGAGGGGCAATTACAGGATGCCATGTGCCGGTTTCTCTCCCTCCCGCCAACTTTCAGCTGCTGCAGGGAGAGACACAGACACAACTGCCAGCTTCACTGTCCCGTTATAACAAATTCTAACCCTGTACTGTTTTAATCCCTTGTAAAAAAAAAAAAAAATTGTAAAAAAATATTAGCAAAAATTTTAAAATCAAATAATTTTAAAACATTCCAACTTTAAATTTTTTTAAAAAAATACTATTTAAAAAAGGGCTAATTCACACAGCATCTCTGTTATCTTTGTGCCCGCTAAGAATGAGTTTAGTATATTTATTGTGAAAATGTTGTTTTGATATATGTAAGGGGGGGCCCTGCCAGGTAGGCTGTACTGGGGGCCCTGTGATTTCTAACAGCAGCCCTGGGGGCAGATCCTCAAAGAAATTACGGGGCGTATCTCTTGATACGCCGCGTAATTAAAAATTTTGCGCGTCGTATCTTTGTTTTGGTATCCACAAAACAAGATACGACGGCATCTGTGTTAGATCAGACAGGCGTACGTCTTCATACGCCGTCGGATCTTAGATGCAATTTTTCGGCTTCCGCTAGGTGGCATTCCTGTCGTAATCCGCGTCGAGTATGCAAATTAGCTATTTCCGACGATCCACGAACGTACGACCGGCCGTCGCATTTTACGTCGTTTCCGTTCGGCTTTTTCCGGCGTAAAGTTAAAGCTGCTATATGGTGGCGTACTCAATGTTAAGTATGGCCGTTGTTCCCCCGTCTAAATTTTAAAATTTTACGTCGTTTGCGTAAGTCGTCCGTGAATGGGGCTGGACGCCATTATCGTTCACGTTGAAAACAATGACGTCCTTGCGACATCATTTGGAGCAATGCAACCTGGGACGGCGCATACGCAGTTTGTTCGGCGCGGGGACGCGCTTCATTTAAATGAAACACGCCCCCTACCCGCCCAATTTGAATTACGCAGTGAGAGATACACTACGCTGCCGTAACTTACAGCGCGAATTCGTTGAGGATTCAAACCAGAGCCAAGTAAGTTACAGTGGCGTAGCGTATCTTACATCTGCGCCGGGCGCAGTGTATGTATGTGGATCTGCCCCCTGATCTCTATACTAGTAGAACACAATAAAATGGCTACTTGAAAGTTTCCCTACGATTTCAAGCGGGAGCTTCAGGTGAGAAGAGCCGTATGTGAAAGCAAATCCGAAGACTTTTATATATTTCACCAACATAGGTGCAAATTGTAGACATAAATCATACATAGAATTATTTTAAAGATGGGAAAGGTCATTTTAAAATAATTTATAGATTAAAAAGAGGTATATGAGCATGTGGCAAGCATGTAAGATGTTATTTATTTTTGGATGTAGCAATTTTTACTTGTAAGAAAAAAAATCTGTGAAAAACAAGAACTTACCTGGGTGTTGTATCATTAAATCTGCAAAAGAGGAAATAATTTGTTATACAGATTATATGGCAGATCAGTATTTCCATGTTCATTTCTCAAGGACTATTATGCCGCGTACACACAATTGGAAATTCCATCAAGAAAACTGTGGATTTTTTTCCGACGGAATGTTGGCTCAAAATTGTGTTGCATACACACGGTCACACAAAAATTCAGATCGTCAAGAACGCGGTGACGTACAATACTACAACGAGCCGAGAATAATTAGGTTCAATGATTCCTCCGAGCATGCGTTGAATTGATTCAGAGCGTGTGTGATTTTTTTGTGCGTTGGAATTGCATACAGACGATTGGAATTTCCGACAAGAAGACGGGAAATCCGGTCGTGTGTACGAGGCAATACAGTACAGTGCTGTGGGATTAAAAAAATGTATATGTCTTACCGTACCATGAGCAAAAAATAATAATGATAAAAAAAATATTCTTCCAAACACACCTGTCCAAAAATTAGCTTGGACCACAAATCTCCAACCCACAGAAATCACCTAGAACCCATGGTAGCATCCCTAATGTACGTTTAAATCACTTCGCCAATATATGTCGGCTGTTTGAAGAGGAATATCTCTGTTATTGCAGCAGCTAGCTGCCCTCTTCTACAGATGGCGGTCCGGTTTCCGATAATGATGGTCTCTGTGGCGGATTCGCAGCGAGATCACCATTATCGGCTGCGGGAGAGGGCCTCCCCTCCCGCCGCTCTTCCCTGCCCTCCGCTTCTTACCAGAGCCGCCGACAGCGGCAGAGGCGATCAGGTCCTTCTGGTGGCTGGGTATGGAGACGAGTGAGGGGAAGATAGTCCCCACCCGTCTCCATACCATAGCAGGGCGGAAGCGACGTCAAAACGTCACTTCCGCCCATAGCTCTTAAAGGGCCATTTTTTATTTTATTTTTTCTAATGACAGTAATTTTTATTTATTTTTTTATTGCATTTTAGTGTAAATATTAGATCCTGAGGTCTTTTTGACCCTAGATCTCATATTTAAGAAGACTTGTCATGTTTTTTTCTATTACGAGGGATGTTTACATTCCTTGTAATAGAAAAAAAAGTAACACAATTTTTTTTAAAAGAATAGTATAAACAATCACAGTACAAGGTAAAATAAATAAGGGATTTTTTTTTTAAATGCGCCCCGTCCCGCTGAGCTCACATGCGGAAGCGAACGCATACGTGAGCAGCGCCCGCATATGAAAACAGTGTTCAATCCACACATGTGAGAAATCACCGCGATCGTTGGAGCGAGAGAAATAATTCTAACCCTAGACCTCCTCTGAAACTCAAAACATGCAACCTGTAGAATTTTTTAGATAGGTTGGGGGGATCCGCGCTTAGGGTAAAAAGATTTTTAAGCTGCTGCCTCCCTGACAAGTCTCAGAAAAACTTGGATATATTAATTAATTAAATTAGGGGGTATGGCGCTGCTTATACTATGTGTTTGAGTGTCCACAAGGTGTCCTATGTTATAAGAAGATGTTATATTTGTAGGGGAGCTCCAATTACTAGGAGAGACCAATGGAAGTGGGTCTCCTAGGCCTGCTTATCGTTTATCCAAACGACCAGGTGCTACCCCCTATTATTGCTTATAATCAACACTGGTGACCCAATGATCTGTTGGTTCTTCCAGTGAAATTGGTGCGTGTATTTCGAAAGGAGTGTGAAGGCAGCCGGTAGATTAAATTGCAGTTCTGGTAATAACCTATGTACTGGGTGTCGCAGGTGGTTCCAAAGTGTAACCTCAAAGTAATAATGTGTGCAATAAGTGCACAGGTCCAGTGTTCCGTAATATCAAAATTAAAAAAATGTATATTAAACACAAAACATATATATAAAAAGTGGCCCCCAGGGCACTATGAGTGAAAATTCAGGGTTTACCACCCTAAATAACTAAGGGACACTATATCCCTTAGTTATTTAGGGTGGTAAACCCTGAATTTTCACTCATAGTGCCCTGGGGGCCACTTTTTATATATATGTTTTGTGTTTAATATACATTTTTTTAATTTTGATATTACGGAACACTGGACCTGTGCACTTATTGCACACATTATTACTTTGAGGTTACACTTTGGAACCACCTGCGACACCCAGTACATAGGTTATTACCAGAACTGCAATTTAATCTACCGGCTGCCTTCACACTCCTTTCGAAATACACGCACCAATTTCACTGGAAGAACCAACAGATCATTGGGTCACCAGTGTTGATTATAAGCAATAATAGGGGGTAGCACCTGGTCGTTTGGATAAACGATAAGCAGGCCTAGGAGACCCACTTCCATTGGTCTCTCCTAGTAATTGGAGCTCCCCTACAAATATAACATCTTCTTATAACATAGGACACCTTGTGGACACTCAAACACATAGTATAAGCAGCGCCATACCCCCTAATTTAATTAATTAATGTAGAATTTTTTAACTGTCGCCTACGGAGATTTTTAAGGGTAAAAGTTTGTCGCCATTCCAAGAGCGGGCGCAATTTTGAAGCGTGACATGTTGGGTATCAATTTACTCGGTGTTACATTATCTTTCACAATATATAAAAAATATTGGGCTAACTTTACTGTTGTCTTATTTTTTTAATTAAAAAAAAGTGTGCTTGTAAGATCACTGCGCAAATACGGTGTGACATAAAGTATTGCAACGACTGCTATTTTATTCTCTAGGGTGTTAGAATTGTTTTTTATAATGTTTGGGGGTTCCAAGTAGTTTTCTAGCAAAAAAAAATTTTTTAACTTGTAAACAACAAATCTCAGAAAGGGGCTTGGTCCTTAACCACTTAAGGACCCCTTCACGCTGATATACGTCGGCAGAATGGCACGGCTGGGGTCGCGCGCGGTCCGAAGCTCCGTGACCGCGGGACCAATCGCCGCCGGAGTCCCGCGATCAGTCCCCGGAGCTGAAGAACGGGGAGAGCTGTGTGTAAACATAGCTTTCCCGTTCTTCACAGTGGCAGCTTCATTGATCGTGTGTTCCCTAATATAGGGAAACACGATCAATGATGTCACACGTCCAGCCCCGCCCCCCTACAGTTAGAAAAACATATGAGGTCACACATAACCCCTACAGCGCCCCCTAGTGGTTAACTCCTAAACTGCCATTGTCATTTTCACAGTAAACAATGCATTTTTATAGCATTTTTTGCTGTGAAAATGACAATGGTCCCAAAAATGGGTCAAAATTGTCCGATGTGTCCGCCATAATGTCGCAGTCACGAAAAAAATCGCTGATCGCCGCCATTAGTAGTAAAAAAAAAAAAAATATATAAAAATGCAATAAAACTATCTCCTATTTTGTAAACGCTATAAATTTTGCGCAAACCAATCGATAAACGCTTATTGCGATTTTTTTTACCAAAAATAGGTAGAAGAATACCTAAACTGAGGGAAAAAAACGTTTTTTTAAATCTTTTTGGGGGATATTTATTACAGAAAAAAGTAAAAAATATTGAATTTTTTTCAAAATTGTCGCTCTATTTTTGTTTATAGTGCAAAAAATAAAAACCGCAGAGGTGATCAAATACCACCAAAAGAAAGCTCTATGTGTGGGAAAAAAACACCAATTTTTTTGGGAGCCACGTCGCACGACCGCGCAATTGTCAGTTAAAGCGACACAGTGCCGAATCGCAAAACTGGCCAGGTCCTTTATCTGCATAAAGGTCCGGGTCTTAAGTGGTTAAGTGGTGAAGATAGAAAACAAATCTGCATACATAAAAACTCCAAATCAGTATATTTTTTTTTTGTAACCATTGGGTCCCCAAGATAAAACAATTTATCATTAGATTCCGACAGATACATGCACCCAGATATTGGAACAAAGACATATGCCCCGACCGACATATACACACGGCCGGGTTTTCCGATGGGAAAACTGGGATGAGAGCTTTTGGCCGGGAATCCCGACCCTGTTTATGCACCCTCGCAGTTTTTCCGACGAGAAAACTGCCAAACCTGCCGGGGAAAAAAGAGAACCCGCTCTCTTTTTTCCTGTCGGGATTTCCGACTGACCTTTTCCCGTCGGAAAACTTGGTCGTGTGTACGGGGCAATAGAGTATCCAGTAGTAATTGGTAATAATATTAGTAATAGTTTCCATACTTACAGATGAGGATGATTATCTGGCATGGACCCCACAGCCCACACATTACTCCGACTTGTCTCTCCAATGCTGCATCTAAAGGAACCAGAAGATCTTTTGACCCTATATGTCGTATACAGAGCGGGCGTGAAATGATAGGTGCGGTACTCAACTATTTCGAGAAGTCATGCTGGAAGAGGAAGGAAGAGAGGCAACCACAGATAGGACAGATACTAAATGAGCATTGTGAGAACATTCAAACTACTGAAATCTATCATCACGGCAGCCAGGACACAAGCATTTTCAGAAGAAGACCAGCAATGGCAGGCTCCATGTTTCTAGCTTGACTGGTTTCCTTTATAAGAGATCTTTGTGAGGTAAATTCACCACTAAGTACAACTATATGAGAAGAGACGAAGAGTGTGAAAAACCACAAGATGAGATGACCTATTAACAACGAACATGAAAACGAAAGTTCTGCTACTTAGGCAGAAGAAGAAGAAGATAGTATAGCGTATATGTAGAAATGAAACTATTGGCTTTTGCTAAATTATCTGCAAATTCATTCTTGGTAAAAATTCAGCGTATTGCAGAAAACAGATTTTCATGCACTTACTCACACACATACAGTGCCTTGCAAAAGTATTCACCCCCCTTGGCATTTTTCGTGTTTTGTTGCCTCACAACCTGGAATTAACACGGATTGTTTGAGGATTTGCATCATTTCATTTACAGAACACGCCCACAACTTTGAAGATTTTTTATTTTTTTTTATTGTGAAGCAAACAACAATTAGGACAAAATAACAGAAAAGGGCAATGGGGCAGATCCACAAAAGAATTACGCCGGCGTATGTCTTGATACGCCGCGTAATTTCAAATTTTGCGCGTTGTATCTTTGTTTTGTATCCACAAAACAAGATACGACGGCATCTGGGATCGATCCGACAGGCATACGTCTTTGTATGCCGTCGGATCTCAGGTGCATTCTTTCGGTGGCCGCTAGGTGGCGTTTCCGTCGATTTCTGCATCAAGTATGCAATTTAGCTAGTTACGGCGATCCACGTCCGGCCAGCGTTTTTTTTTACGTCGTTTGCGTTCGGCTTTTTCCGGCGTATAGTTACCCCTGCTATATGGTGGCGTACTCTTTTTTTTTGTAAAATTCTTTTTATTGATTTTGACAATTATAGATAACACAAAAAACGACGACAAAAAAGAAAAAAAGAAAAAGGCAGCCGACCCAGCATAACACTGGGCCGGTGAAAGGCCAACATGGCCTACGTACACAACCCGCAATTAAGTTAACAAAACAACCTAACCCTCCCCCCCCCACCCTTTTTGCTCAGCTCCCACTCTCCCTCCCATGAAACCACCGGAAAATTGTCAGTCGTCCCGCCTCCCACTCCTCCCCATGGTGGCGTACTCAATGTTAAGTATGGCCGTCGCTCCCGCCTCTCATTTAGAATTTTTTATGTCGTTTGCGTAAGTCGTTCGCGAATAGGGATTTGCGTAGAATGACGTCACCGTCATAAGCATTGGCTTGTTCCGGTTTAATTTCGAGCATGCGCACTGGGATACCCCCACAGACGGCGCATGCGCCGTTAAAAAAAAACGTCGTTTACGTCGGGTCACGACGTATTTACATACAACACGCCCCCATCACACCGTTTTGAATTCCGCGCCCTTACGCCGCCAAAGATACACTACGCCGCCGTAACTTACGGCGCGCATTCTTTGTGGATTTGAAAAAAAAAATAATAAGTTACGGCGGCGTAGTGTATCTTAGATACACTGGGCCAGATTCAGGTACAATTGCGCCCGTGTAAATTTTGACGCGGGAACGACGGCCATACTTTAGACAGCAATACATTTGCTCTCTAAAGTTAAGGCACCCAAAACGACGACTAACTTTGCGACGGGAAACTAGACTAGCGGCGACGTAGCGAACGCGAAAAACCGTCGTGGATTTTAGTCTCATCAGATCAGAGCACTTTCCTCCATACATTTTGGGAGTCTCCTACGTCCCTTTTCGCAAACCCAAACGTGCCATTTTGTTTTTTGCTGAAAGTAATGTCTTTCTTCTGGCCCCTCTGCCATAAAGCCCAACTCTATGGAGCGTACGGCTTATTGTCGTCCTATGTACAAATACTCCAGTCTCTGCTGTGGAACTCTGCAGCTCCTCCAGGGTTACCTTAGGTCTCTGTGCCGCCTCTCTGATTAATGCCCTCCTTGCCAGGTTCGGGAGTTTTGGTGTGCGGCCGTCTCTTGGCAGGTTTGCTATTGTGCCATGTTCTTTCCATTTGGTTATGATAGTAAAACTACTAGTAAAAAAATGTACAAAATAAAAATGCCATAAATCTATCACCTATTTTGTAGACGCTATGACTTTTTTTGGGCAAACCAATCAATATATGATTATTGCTATTTTTTTAACCAAAAATATGTAGAAGAATAAGTATTGGCCTAAACCGAGGAAATAAATGTTTTTTTTTTTTTAAATTGTGATATTTATTAAATAAAAAAGTAAAAAATATTGTGTTTTTAAAAAAAATTGTCGCTCTTCTTTTGTTTATAGCGCAAAAAATAAAAACCGCAGAGATGATCAAATATCACCAAATTAAAGCTCTATTTGTGGGGGGGTTTAATTTGGGTACAGTGTTGGATGACCGCGCAATTGTCATTCAAAGTGCAACAGCGCTGAAAACTAAAAATTGGTCTGGGTAGGAAGGGGGTGAAAATGCCCTGTGTGGAAGGGGTTAATAATTATTTTTTTTACTAGTAATGGTGGCGATATGCGTTTTCTATCGTGACTGCGATATTATGGCAGGCCACTTTTGACGCTATTTTGGGACCATTGTCATTTATAATAATGCAATCCCAGTGTGAGAGCCCGGGTGCTTTCACACTGGAGCAGTGCGCTTGCAGGACGTCCAAATATATCCTGCAAGTAGCTTCTTTGAGGCACTTTCATGTGTGTATACACATTGGCGCCCCAACCTCTGCAGGCGCCTGGGTGCAAAGCACCCTGCGCACCCTGCCTAGGATCGGCCCTGGCTCCTTCTCACTATTTCCTGTATGGTTATACTGTCTTGTTGAGTCCAAAGTCCTACTCCATAAAAAAACATGGGGCCAGATTCACAGAGCAGATACGACGGCGTATCTCCTTATACGCCGTCGTATCTGTTGTTCTATCTATGCGACTGATTCATAGAATCAGTTACGCATAGATAGCCATAAGATCCGATAGGTGTAATTGTTTTACACTGTCGGATCTTAAGATGCAATACCGCGGCCGCCGCTGGGGGGAGTTTGTGTCGTAAACCAGCGTCGTTTTTTTTTTGCAAATTAGGAGTTACGGCGATTCACAACGTTTTTTTGCGTTCGCTACGTCGCCGCTAGTCTAGTTTCCTGTCGCAAAGTTAGTCGTTTTTTTTGGTGCCCTAACTTTAGTCAGCAAACGTATTGCTGTCTAAAGTATGGCCGTCGTTCCCGCGTCGAAATTTAAAAATGAACGTCGTTTGCGTAAGCCGTCTGGGAATACGGAATTACGCTACGCACGTCGCCGTTCGAAAAAATGACGTCTCGGCGCGCAAAGCACGACGGGAGTTAGGAAACGGAGCATGCGCGGTAGGTCCGGCACGGGAGCGCACCTAATTTAAATGGCACACGCCCATTTGAATTGGCCCGCCTTGCGCCGGAGGCCGCCGGCGTAGGTTTTCATCGCAAGTGCTTGGTGAATCAGGCACTTGCGATGAAAACTTGCGGCGGTGTAACGTATCTACGATACGTTACGCCGCCGCTCACCTACGTGAATCTGGCCCTAGGTTTACATACACTGCACTGGTGAAGGCTAAAAAGCCTGAAACAGCTATAAGTAATTTGAAACTAATCGATCTATAATATTAGGCTATAGCTGCACTATATACTGGCTGTTCTGGAAGTAAATTACCCTGTTTTGGGGCATAAAGGAAGGCACCAAACACTGTCCGGAAATGAGGAATAATTATCTTATCTTCTGTTGGCGTTTTTTTTCCCCGTATCCTCTGCTCGAGAATGGATGTACATCGCAGGAATTTTTTTCTTTTTTTTTTTAATAAAGGACTTGTCCCAAGCTGTCAACTGTGTTTTTAAATATTTTTGACACTTTTTTTGTGAAATGGTAGGGGTACAATGTCCCCCGTTAGCAATTCACATAGGGTGGTCGGGATCTGGGGGTCCCCTTTGTTAAAGGGGGCTTCCAGATTCCGATAAGCCCTCTGCCCGCATACCCCCACAACCACCGGGCAAGGGTTGTGGGGATGAACATTGGGTCATCCTCCCCATGTTGAGGGCATGTGGCCTGGTACGGTTCAGGAGGGGGGCGCTCTACCGCCCCCCCTCTTTTCCTGCGGCCTGCCAGGTTGCGTGCTTGGATAAGGGTCTGGTATGGATTTTTGGGGGGAACCCCAAGCCATTTTTTTTTATTTTGGCGTGGGGTTCCCCTTAAAATCCATACCAGACCTGAAGGGTCTGGTATGGATTTTGAGGGGGACCCCTAAGCCATTTTTTTTTAAATATTGGCACAGGGTTCCCCTTAAAGCGGAGCTCCACTACATACCTGAAGTGCCTGTTGCCAAGCAGATCATCCTAATCTGCCACTTCCTGATCCGCGGTCCATCTTCTTTCTTCTCCTCCTCGGCTGCCTCCTGTGGAATGCGAGAGCGGTGTCTTCTGGGACCTTTTGTGTGTCCCAGGAGACATCACCCATTTACGTCACACGGCTCGCGCATGCGCAGTAGGGAATCGAGACGGTGAAGCCACAAGGCTTCACTTTCTGATTCCCTCACCGAGAATGGCGGTGGGGCAGCCGAGACCCGAGCGTTTGCTCGGCTTCTGCTGCCGTCATCGTGGACACCCTGGACAGGCAAGTCTCCTTATTAAAAGTCAGCAGCTACAGTGTTAGTAGCTGCTGACTTTTTTTTTGGTTAATCTGGACCTCCGCTTTAATATCCATACTAGACCTGAAGGGTCTGGTATGGAATTTGGGGGGACCCCCACGCGATTTATTTTTTACATTTTGGTTCGGGGTCTGGTAATGGACTGGGAGGGGGGGGGGGGGAACCCATGCATTTTTTTTTAATGACTTTTATCTGTATTGTCAGGACCCGACAATTCATTATAGCCGTGAGTAGTTTTTTTCCTTTTAGAAATGTCATTTTGTACACGGACTGTTCTAAACACTGAAAATGCGCCACTTTACAGGCATACTATAGACACCCCCCAGGTATGAAATTTAAAGGAAAATTTCACTTTTATTGTTTCACTTTAAGCATTATTAAAATCACTGCTCCTGGAAAAAACGGCCGTTTTTTAAAACTTTTTTTTGCATTGATACATGTCCCCTGGGACAGGACCCGGGTCCCCAAACACTTTTTATAACAAAACAATGGACCAGATTCTCGTAGACTGGCTTAAAAATGCGGCGGCGTAACATATCTCATTTACGTTATGCCGCCGCAAGTTTTACGGGCAAGTGCTTGATTCACAAAGCACTTGCCTGTAAAGTTGTAAATCCTCTGGCGCAAGCCCGCCTAATTCAAATGATCCGGGTAGGGGGCGTGGATCATTTAAATTAGGCGCGTTCCCACGTCGAACGTACTGTGTGTGCGCCGTCCCTAAAATTTCCCGACGTGCATTGCGCTAAATGACGTCGCAAGGACGTCATTGGTTTCGACGTTAACGTAAATGGCGTCCAGCCCCATTCACGGACGACTTACGCAAATGACGAAAATTTTTAGATTTTGACGCGGGAACGACGGCCATACTTAACATTGGTTGCCACTCATATAGCAGGGGCAACTTTACGCGGCGCAAATTTAACGTAAACGTCGTATCTTCACTGCGTCGGCCGGTCGTGCGTTCGGGAATTTGCGTATTTTGCTAATTTGCATACTCCATGGGTGCTCAACCTGTGGCTCTCCAGCTGTTGCAGAACTACAATTCCCATGAGGCATTGGAAGCCGCTGACAGTTACAAGCATGACTCTCGAAGGCAGAGGCATGATGGGACTTGTAGTTCCGCAACAGCTGGAGAGCCACAGGTTGAGCACCCATGGGCCATACTCGATCGGGAAAACGATGGAGACGACACCTAGTGGCGAAAAAAAAATTGCATTTAAGATCCGACAGCGTAAGAGCCTTACGCCTGTCGGATCTAATGGTTATCTATGCGTAACTGATTCTAAGAATCAGGCGCATACATATGACGGCCTAGATAAGGACTTACGACGGCGCACATGGCGTTGCGCCGTCGTAAGCCCTTTCAGAATCTGGGCCAATGCATATAAGCCTTTAAAATGAACACGTTTGATTTCTCCCTTAGACTTTTAAAGGGTGGTCCGCGGCTTTCGAATTTGCCGCGAACACCCCAAATTGTTCGCTATTCGCTATTTGTTCCCAAACTATAAAAAGACATCTTGATTGCGAAGAATTGTGGCCGAAAACCAAATTTGGCTGAAAGGGACCGTCAAACACCAATGAGGCGTGTGGCTAAACAACACAGAAGTACTGAACTAAAACTGAAACCAGAGCTCAGTACACACCTTGGAGTTTCCACAAAAGCAGAACTTCATAAAATCAACATCCACAGAAGAGTGGAAACCACTTTGAGGCAACACATGCATTTGTGTGTGTGCGTCAGTGGCGGCCCGTCCATAGGGGGAGCCCAGGCGCCACCCCCCCCCCCCGCCCCTCCTGTAAAAAAAAAAAAAAAAAATTGCATGAATGTATGTTATTGTGGCCAGCTGCCGCTGGTCTATTCAGATGGCCGGACCTTGGGCACCGGCTAACTGAATAACGGCAGCTGGTTGGCTGTGCGGAAGTGCCTATAAGAGCCAGGAGCTCTGATAGGCTTTCCGAGTACAGCCCTCGTCTCCCGGATGTCTTATGGCATCAATGTGTACAGTGGTGACAAAGGGCACAGTGGACAAAAAAGGGCACAGTGGTGACAATGGGCACAGTGGCAACAATTAAAGGGCACAGTCACATGCACAGTGGCAAAAATGGGCACAGTGGTGTCAATGGGCACAGTGGCAACAATTAAAGGGCACAGTGACATGCACAGTGGCAACAATGGGCACACTTGCGACAATTAAAGGGCACAGTGGTGACAATTGGCACAGTGGCGACAATTGAGGGGCACAGTGGCTGTGTTTGATGGCATGGCACAGTGGTGACAATTGATGGCACAGTGACTGCGTTTGATGGCACGGCACAGTGGCTGCGTTTAATGGCATGGCACAGTGACTGCGTTTGATGGCATGGCACAGTGGTGTGAATTGATGGCATAGTGACTGCATTTGAAGGCATGGTACAGTGGTGATAATTAATGCCACAGTAGCTGCGTTTGATGGCATGGCACAGTGACTGCATTTGATGGCATAGCACAGTGGTGACAATTGATGGCACAGTGGCTGCATTTGATGGGCACAGTGAGGCTGCAATTAATTTTTTTTTTCGTTTGCGCCCCCCCAAAATTTTGGAGCACCAGCCGCCACTGGTGTGTGTTGAGGTTTCCTTATTAGGGCTCATTTACACTTGCTTTGGCTTCAACACACATTAAAGCGCCTACCGCTTCAACATGCTTTTATGATGTGTTTTTGATGTTTTGATGATGCTTCATTGAAGTGTCGGTGATGCTTCCGTGATGCTCTTTTGAAGCTTTGTTGAAGCTTGAGAGATGCCCTGTGTGTGTCGATATCTCATACCTGAAATGTCTCCAAAACAAAGCGAAGCTAAAGCTGAATTAAAACTTCAGGTGCTTCAAGCGAGCTTTGTCCTAGAGTTTTATGGAGGCTTTGAAGACACTTTGAAGCACCATTAAAGCGATATGGGGTATCATTTTTGAAGTAAAGCTGAAGCAAAGCAAAGCAAACGCAATGTGTAAACAGACTGTAAAGCCCTGTACACACGATCGGATATCTGATGGAATCTAATCCGATGGATTTTTTCGTCGGATATTATTATTGTTATTATTATACAGGATTTATATGGCGCCAACAGTTTACGCAGCACTTTATAATATAAAAGGGAGACAATACAGTTACAATACAATAAAATACAAGAGGATTAAGAGGGCCCTGCTCAGAAGAGCTTACAATCTAATAGGGTGGGGCAGGTGGTACAAAAGGTTGTAACTGTGGGGAATGAGCTGGTGGAAGTGGTAAAAGATTAGTTGGAGACGTGATAGGCTTCCCCGAAGAGGTGAGTTTTCAGGGATCGCCTGAAGGTAGCAAGAGTAGGGGATAGCCGGACAGGTTGAGGTAGTGAGTTCCAGCGAATGGGAGAGGCTCTGGAGAAATCCTGGAGACGAGCATGGGAGGAGGAGACAAGAGAGCTTGACAGTAGGAGGTCTTGAGATGAAGTTGAGTTTCATCAGTATTGCCTACACACCATCAGTCAAAAATCTGATCGCGCCAAAACGCGGTGACATACAACACTACGACGAGCCGAATAAAAAATAAAGTTCAATGCTTCCGAACATGCGTCGACTTGATTCTGAACATGCGTGGATTTTTGTCCGATGGAGTTCCACACAGATGATCGGATTTTTCTATCGTTTTTTTATCCATCGGAAAAATTTAAAACATGTTCTATTTTTTTTCACCGAGGGGAAAAAAAAACAATGGGGCCCACACGTGATCGGTTTGTCCATCGGTCTGTTTTCATCGGACAAACCGATCATGTGTACACAGCTTAAGATAACCATTTTATTTGGTGACAGGAGCTTTGACTGGCGTTCAGAGAGCTTTAACAAAGCCTGTCCGAAGCCTTGTTTTGAAGCAAGCCCTAAATGTGATATTAAAGGTTAACCACTACCCGACGGCCGTACGACTTTATACGGCCGCGGGGTGGTTGTCAATCTCTAACAGGCCGTAAAAAGACGGCCTGCGCGCGCATCCTGCGTGCTCGCCGCATCGCTGAGATGCCGATGCGAGTGCCTGGCGGCCGTGATGTCCGCCAGGGACTCGCGATCGGCGGCTACAGGGACAAGACGTGGAGCTCTGTGTGTAAACACAGAGCTCCACGTCCTGTCAGGGGAGAGAGGAGACGGATCTGTGTCCCTTGTACATAGGGACATAGATCGGTCACCTCCCCCAGTCACCCCCCCTCCACCTACAGTTAGAACACAATTTAGGGTACACATTTAACCCCTCCCTCACCCCCTAGTGTTAACCCCTTCCCTGCCAATCACATTGATAAAGTAATTAGTGCATATTTATAGCACCGATCGCTGTATAAATGTGAATGGCGCCAAAAATGTGTCAAAGTGTCCGATGTGTCCGCCATAACGTCGCCATAACGTCGCAGTCACGAAAATGCTGATCGCCGCCATAAGTAGTAAAAAATAAATAAAAAAAATAATAATAATTCTATCCCCTATTTTGTAAGCGCAATAACTTTTGCGCAAACCAGACGCTTCTTGCGATTTTTTTTTCCCCAAAAATATGTAGAAGAATACGTATCGCCTAGACTGAGAAAAAAAATGTTTTTTAAAAAAAATTGGGCTATTTATTATAGCAACAAGTAAAAAATATTGGTTTTTTTTTTGGAAAATTGTCAAAAACGCAGAGGCGATCAAATACCACCAAAAGAAAGCTCTATTTGTGGGGAAAAAAGGACGTCAATTTTGTTTGGGAGCCACGTCGCACGACCGCGCAATTGTCAGTTAAAGTGACGCAGTGCCACAAGCTGAAATGTCACCTGGTCAGGAAGGGGTATATGTGCCCAGTAAGGAAGTGGTTAAACAAAAAAGTTTACATAACAAACATGTTATTACCTGCTCTGTGCAATAGTTTTGCACAGAGAAGCCCCAATCCTGCTTTTCTCGGGTCCCTCATTGGTGCTTCTGGCTCCCTCTTTTCTCTGATTGCCCCCTTGGCAAGCCACTTGCTATGGGAGCACTCGCGCGTGCTTGTTCCATAAGACGCACAAAATGGGACTGAGCTCTGCCCTCGATCTCTTCTGACTGGCTGTGATTGACAGCAACAGGAGCCAATAGCCAATGAGAAGGCAGAGACCCGGGAGAGTAGCTGATCACGAATGGGGAGGGCTGACAGCCTTAAGCCTGGGGGGCAAGTCCAGTCGAGTGGCCCATTGTACCACCAAATCAGCTCACCATCCATGCCCACCAGGTTTTATAACACGTATTGATGTTATGAAGCAAGACAAATATGACACAGCAATGACAGCATGACCCCGATCTTGGTAAAGAGCCGATGACACTGCTCTTTACCCATGTGATTGGCTATATCCAATAACAGCCAATCACATGTAAATGACAGCGGCATCTCCTCACAGTGGAGACTGTACAGACAATTAGGGCACCGATTACAGTGCAGCCCTAGCACTGCCCAGCAAGTGATGTCAGTCTGTGCCCATCAGTGACACCAATCAGTGCCCATCAGTGACACCTTTCAGTGCCCATCAGTGCCACCTATTAATGCCCATCATTGCCACCCAACAGTACCGCCCCAGATCGTTCTCCCATTAGTGGAGAGGAGGGGGAGGGCTGTGCTCTGTAAGACGAAACACACTCTCAGCCCTGTGACAGGTGCAGCTAATATCCCTGTCACAGGACACAGTGAAGCCCCCTCCTGCCGGAGCTGCCCGAGCAGTAGCACTTGGCCGTGTCTGAAAACTGCACATGTGCAGTTCTGAGCTGGCCGCACAGCAGCCCTTTTACAGGGAATCAGAGCAGCCCAGGGGGAAATCTCCACTCTGCCCCCTGGCCCAGCCCGCCCCTGATCACGATCGGGTTCGGGTAAGTATTAGAGGGAGCTACATACTAAAGTTTGTTTTAAGTGTCATGCATAGAATGCATGCGATTATGACGCGGCGACGTGCGCGACGCTGTCATATAAGGAATTCCACGCATGCTTCGAATCATTACGACGCATGCGGGGGATCCCTTCGGACAGATGGATCCGGTGAGTCTATACAGACCAGCGGATCCATCCGTTGGGATGGATTCCAGCGGATAGATTTGCTTGGTATGTCATCAAATATTCGATCTGCTGGAATCCATCCCAGGGGATAAATATCCGCGGAAACAGATCCGCTGGAGTGTACACACCATAGGATCTATCCGCTGAAACCCATTCGCTGGGATTTTTCAGCGGATGGATTCTATCGTGTGTATGGGGCCTAAGAACCACTTTAAGGCCCTGTACACACGACCGGTTCATCCGATGAGAATGGTCCAACGAACCGTTTTCATCGGTCCACCGCTGAAGTGGCCTGATGGTCTGATGTGCGTACACACCATCAGTTCAAAAACCGATCGGTTCAGAACGCGGTGACGTAAAACACACGACGTGCTGAAAAAAATGAAGTTCAATGCTTCCAAGCATGCGTCGACTTGATTCTGAGCATGCGCGGGTTTTGAACAGATTTTTTTGTGTACTAACCATCGTTTTGGCCCGATCGGTCAGCGGTCCATCGGTTCGATTTTAAAGCAAGTTTTAAAATTTTGGTCCGAAGGACAAAAGACCGATGGGCCGTACACGCGGTCGGTTTGGACCGATGAAACTGAACCTCGGTCCATTCTCATCGGTTTTGACCGGTCGTGTGTACGCGGCCTAAGAAGCTCATTTAAAGTGAATAGGCAGTAACACAACTCAAAACATGTAAATTTAGGGCCAGATCCTCAAAAGAGATACGCAGGCGGATCTGCTGTTCCGCCTGCGTATCCCTGTTTCTATCTTTGGAACTGATCCACAGAATCAGTTTCCAAGAGTTAGACAGAAGATCCGGCAGGTGTAATAGTTTTACACTGCCGGATCTTCAAGTGGACCTTCACCCTTTAAAAAAAAATTCTGACATGACACAGAGTCGAGCCATCCTACCGACAGAATGCCGGTGTTTTTTTTTTTTCTCAGCACATACCTCGTTATCACGATTTTCACCTCACGGCAATCCCGCGGGAGTGGGCGTTCCCAAGCACTGCCTGTGATTGACAGGCTTCCGAACGGCGCATACTGCGCGTCACAGGTTGCCCACAGAACCCGAACGTCGGTACACAGGCGCCGTATAGAGCCGCACCGACGTTCGGGTTTTTTCGGCAACATGTGATGCGCAGTATGGGCCGTTCGGAAGCCTG
Source organism: Rana temporaria (assembly GCF_905171775.1). Lineage (NCBI taxonomy): Eukaryota > Metazoa > Chordata > Amphibia > Anura > Ranidae > Rana > Rana temporaria. Next base: position 105,248,244 of record NC_053501.1, read on the forward strand.
TCAATCACAGGCAGTGCTTTGGAACGCCCACTCCCGCGGGATTGCCGTGAGGTGAAAATTGTGATAACGAGGTATGTGTTGAGAAAAAAAAAAAAAACACCGGCATTCTGTCGGTAGGATGGCTTGACTCTGTCATGTCACAATTTTTTTTGAGGGTGAACCTCCACTTTAAGATGCAGTACCGCGACCGCCGCTGGGGGCATTCATCGTCGAAATTATGCGTCGGGTATGCTAATGAGGAGTTACGTCGATCCTCAAAGCTTTTTTGCGTTCGCTACGTCGCCGCTACGTTAGTTTACCGTCGCTTAGTTACACTTTTGTAAAGCAGCCCTACTTTTACACAGCAGGCGTACTGTGTAAAGTATGGCCGTCCTTCCCGCGTCGAATTTTTAAATTTTACGTCGATTGCGTAAGCCGTACGGGAATACGGAAATACGCTACGCGCCGATCAAAAAATGACGTCACGTCGCGCAAAGCACGTCGGGAAATTTGCGTCACAAGCATGCGCAGTACGTCCGGCGCGGGAGCGCGTCTAATTTAAATGGGACTCGCCCCATTAGATTAGGAACGCCTTGCGCCGGACGGATTTGAGTTACACCGCCGCAAATTTCCAGGTAAGTGTGTTGTGGATCGATACCTAACTTAGGAAATTTGCGGCAGTGTAACTTAAATCTGTTAAGTTACGTTGTGCTGCGGGGCTGTGGATCTGGCCCTTAGTGTGTTTTTTTTTTCTTTTTTGCAATGTGGTGTGCTGTAATGTGTTGTAGAGCAAGTGTATTATAGGGGTACATTGGGGTGCCATTCAAAATGAGCAGCACCACACAGCGCTAGCTCATTTATAGTGTGTTACTGTATGTTGCCCCAACGTGTGGATGTGAATGAACCTGAAAATTCAGCTTTCGTTTTTGACCATTGTTATTATTTGCTGAGGAAATCTTGCAAGTCTCAAATTAATAAAATGAGCAAGTGCGAACAGTAATATCTCATATTCTATTCGCAGACAGGATATCTATTACCGGTAACTGGAAATCCCCGTCACCGCCTAAAATAGAAGAAATCATCACTCATGTTAATGTACAGTGTCAATATGAAAACATGCTTGCTTTTAAACATCTCCAATCCTCCTCTTTCTTGAAATCATGGTTGCTCCATCCCAAGGCCTCCCCTGGCCTTCAATTGTAATCACGTTTGGTTAAAGTGGATGTAAACCCAACATTTTTTTTATTTTTATTTTTTCATGTCACAATGTAGAGTATAAGATTTCCTATGATCTGTGCCCAGTCTTGCCACACAGAGTTAATCCAGCTCTGAGCAATCCTCTTTTATTGTTCAGTGAGATAAAACGGACTTACAGAGAAAAACCTTAGTCCGCTCTTCCCCCTTGATGTGAGTGACAGGTTATTTACATATCTCATGCACTAGCCTGGACACAGGCATTATTTTTTAATTCCCACCCCCACTCCTTTTCTGAAGTCATGTGGTTACTTTTCTGGATTTTGACTGGATGTTAGTGATCATAGCAGAATTCAGTGTAAGGAATACATAGGAAAAAATGCATGTTGACAAGGGGAGTGTATCGGTGGGCAGGGAGTCTACTGACATCACGACTCCACCCACCGAGCTCCAGACAACAGACCCACCCACAGAATCTGCAGTTTTTCAGTTCTTAGAACAGACAGAGGGGAGACATGTGACAGGTAAGGATACATGCAGGAGGCATCTATATCCTTATAGATCAGCACTGTGGCAGTAGTTTAGAAAGGATGAGAGGGCGCTCAGGCGGCTGCAGCATTTATAGGAAGCGCGGCAAGGGCCCTGCTTGGAGCCTCAGGCTAACTCGGGGCCCCAAGCAATTGCTTGGTTTGCTTGCCTTGTCGCGACAGGCCTGTGTACAGTACAGGGATCTTAACAAATGTTGTTGCAGATTTCGACCTTTTGTTATTGTGCAAAGATTTCTTGTGTGTTTCTCTATGTCCATGTGGTAAGTGAATCTATTGGGAGTGGTTTCTTAATTATCAACCAGCTGCTGCACCTGCCGGGCTCGTATGAGAAAAATTGCATGGCCTGCATCCCTTTAGATGTGATTACCTATTGGGAGTATCTCACCAAAGATGACATTTTTGTTGCAGGGGATGCCTGATATCTGATTTGTATCTTAGTGTAGATTTCTGGGAAAATTGGTGAGCCAATCACACAAGCAGGAAATGATGTTTCTGGTGAGTGTTCAGTACACATTCTGTGTACAGAACCCTTCCAGGTGGCCATATTGCATTTTAAAGAAAACTACAGAGCTGCAAATTTAAAAGGAAAGGTCGTTTTTAATAACATTCAATTACAATATGACTTGAGTCGCAATTGTATATGCTATATTATTTTTTTATTTGCTATTTTTTCCCATGATAGTGGAGTTACCCTTTAACCGCTTAAGGACCGCCGCACAACTATTTACATCGGCAGAATGGCACGGCTGGGCACATGGACGTACAGGTACGTCCCCTTTAAGATGCCTAGCCGTGGGTCGCGAGCGTGCCACCGGTGGCGCGCTCACAACCCGGTCCTGTCCTCCATGACCGCGCCCGTGGGACCAGATCGCCGCCGCTGTCCCGCGATCGGGTCACAGGAAGGAAGAACGGGGAGAGGTGAGTGTAAACAAAACAAACCTTCCCCGTTCTTCCTAGTGTTTCAGTGATCGTCTGTTCCCTGTGTTAGGGAACGACGATCAGTGACGTCACAAGCACAGCCACGCCCCCCCCCGCACAGTAAGAACACTCCCTTGGTATACACTTAACCCCTACAGCGCCCCCTGCTGGTTAACCCCTTCACTGCCAGTGGCATTTTCACAGTAATCAGTGCATTTTTATAGCACTTATCGCTGTGAAAATGACAATGGTCCCAAAAATGTGCCAAAAGTGTCCGATGTGTCTGCCATAATGTCGCAGTCACGAAAAAAATTGCTGATCGCCACCATTAGTAGTAAAAAAAAATATTAATAAAAATGCCATAAAACTATCCCCTATTTTGTAAACGCTATAAATTTTGCTTAACTACTAGCCGACCAGCCACCGTCATTATACGGCGGCAGGTCGGCTCTCCTGGGCAAGAGCCCCTAGCTATACGGCGGCTTTTTTAGTGGCCACTAGGGGCGTGTGCGCGCCGCCGGAGGCGCGCGAGCGCCCCCCCCGCTCGCCCCCGACTCCCCTGCGTGTGCCCGGCGGGCTCGATCGCCGCCGGGCACCCGCGATTGCTCGTTACAGAGCGGGGACCGGGAGCTGTGTGTGTAAACACACAGCTCCCGGTCCTGTCAGCAGGTGAAATGCTGATCTTCTGTTCATACAATGTATGAACCGAGGATCAGTGTTTCCCCTAGTGAGGCCACCCCCCCCCCAAGGTAAGAACACACAAGGGACATACTTAACCCCTTCCCCGCCCCCTAGTGTTAACCCCTTCACTGCCAGTGGCATTTTTATAGTAATCCAATGCATTTTTATAGCACTGATCGCTATAAAAATGCCAATGGTCCCAAAAATGTGTCAAAAGTGTCCGAAGTGTCCGCCATAATGTCGCAGTACTGAAAAAAAAATTGCTGATCGCCGCCATTACTAGTAAAAAAAATATATTAATAAAAATGCCATAAAAATACCCCCTATTTTGTAAACGCTATAACTTTTGCGCAAACCAATCATTAAACGCTTATTGCGATTTTTTTTACCAAAAATAGATAGAAGAATACGTACCGGCCTAAACTGAGGAAAAACATGTTTTTTTTATATATTTTTGGGGTATATTTATTACAGCAAAAAGTTAAAAATATTCATTTTTTTCAAAATTGTCGCTCTATTTTTGTTTATAGCGCAAAAAATAAAAACCGCAGTGGTGATCAAATACCATGAAAAGAAATCTCTATTTGTGGAAAAAAAAGGACGCCAATTTTGTTTGTGAGCCACGTCGCACGACCGCGCAATTGTCACTTAAAGCGATGCAGTGCCAAATCGCAAAAAGGGGCAGGGTCCTTTACCTGCATAATGGTCCGGGGCTTAAGTGGTTAATTACTCCTAGGTTTTAAATTTTTTACTTCTGTCAGTAAATAAGTAATTTTTCTCCTTCACTGATGTGCGCTGATGAGGCGGCACAGATAGGCATCTAAGTGGTTAAATGGCAAGGATGAAGCTTTGTGGTGGGAGGGGATGTTTAATTACATTTTTCAGACATTGGGGCCCTTTATGTAGCATTGGCCAGAATACAGGCACCTCCCCAGGCTCAAAAAAAAGTGATTAAAAGGCAAGTAATGGCATTGGCAATTAAAACATGTTGCCTTGGCTTATGCAGTTTGATGGACGGGTCATGTTAAAATTTATCAAGCTTTGGTCTCCGTATTTGTAGGTCCCAAAACCAAAGCCGAGTTAAAAATCAATTCAGACTTTCTGAATCCATCCAGCAAGAGACATCAAAGCCTGGACTTGATCATCTTCATGTTTTTGTTCTGGCTTTAATCTCAGAGTAGACAACCTGCTGGAAAAAAAAAAAAAAAAAAGAACATGATACTTAAAAACATATTGGCTATAATAATTTTTATTGAAGTCAATATAAAATACTGCATATGAATATTTCAAATTTAAATTTCCAGCCAGCAGGTGGCACTCTTAGCACCATTTCACATGTTTACCTATCTGGTCTCAACCACCCTCCTAATAAAGCCTTTTTTTTTCTGAACTCAGTGGGCCAGATTCACAGACGAAGTATCAGTAGATACGCCGGTGTACTTTCAAATTTCCCGCGTCGTATCGTTGTTTTGAATCCTCAAAACAAGATACGACGGCGTCTGGGTTAGATCCGACAGGTGTACGTCTTCGTACGCCTTCGGATCTAAGATGCAATTCTTCAGCGTCTGCTGGGTGGCGATTTACGCTGGGTTTAGCGATTTACGACGATCCACGAACGTACGCGCGGCCGTCGCATTTTCTAACGTCGTCTGTAGTCGGCTTTTTCCGGAGTATAGTTAAAGCAGGTATTTTACGGCGTATAGCTAGACTTGCCATGTTGAGTATGGTCGTCGTTCCCGCGTCGATTTTTTTTATTTTTTGCGTAAGTTGTCCGTGAATAGGGATGGACGTAACTCACGTCCAAGTTTAAAAAATTACGTCCTAGCGACGTCATTTAGCGCAATGCACGTCGGGAAATTTCGGGACGACGCATGCGCAGTTCATTCGGGGCGGGGACGAGCTTCATTTAAATGAAACCCGCCCCCAACCCGCCCAATTTGAAATCCGCCGCCAGAAATACACTACGCCGCCGTAACTTACGGCGCAAACTCGCTGAGAATTCGAATATACGCCAGGTAAGGTACGGCGGCGTAGTGTATCTCTGATACGCTGCGCCGATCTACATGTATGTGGTCACAAAATATTCCAACTGCACACCTTCCAGGAAAATGGCCAATAAGTAAAAGGGTGCTGAAACGATCACCAGCTGGGAACCGGAAAGCAAATCATGTACACATATTCGCCAGCACACCAAGGATCATTTAAAAAACGTCCAAAAATTTGATGCATAATAGCGATCCAAAAAACAACGTTTCGAGGTCACGCAGGACCTCTTCGTCAGGCAAAAGGTCATCTTTTGCCTGACGAAGAGGTCCTGCGTGACCTCGAAACGTTGCTTTTTGGATCGCTATTATGCATTACATTTTTGGACGTTTTTTAAATGATCCTTGGTGTGCTGGCGAATATGTGTACACTACATGTATGTGGATCTGGCCCAAAGACTCAATCTAAAATTTAGCTCAAAAGATTGACTCATTTCCCTACATGCCCCTTCCAGCTTTGCTGGGGGCTAAAGAGAATGTCAACTAAGTTGGCCATATGCAGAATTTTGCATGGAAAATGTTCACTTTCAAAATGCTAACTTGATTTGCTATTGGTTAACGGAAACAAAATGATGATCATTTTCAACTTTAGTGATGAGAAAAAACAAAGACGAAGGATGGAAAATGTTACTTGTTTGTTATTTGATGTAACTACATTTTAAGTGTTAATTTGGTTCTCAGGCCAGAACAAAAAAAAAATCACACTTAAGGTAATGTGCTTGGAAAATTAAAACTTTGTGGCCAAGACTTGTTATTTTAAATGATATATGTATAGGAATGCATGAAGGAACAATACAAGAAAAGGTTTCTACGTCTTCAAAAAGTTTCCACACTTTTTTTTAACTCTAATAAATAAAATAAAAAGTGTGGAAACTTTTTTGAAGAACCCTCGTATAAAGTGTCTGCAAAACTTGAATTATCATTACAGTAGATTCTAAAACATAATCAGGTAGTATATCCACTACAACCCCAATGACTGATGAACATATAGAGCTAGATTCAGGTAGCTCGGCGCCTATTTTTGTCGGCGTAGCGTATCTAATATACGCTACGCCGCCCGCCGCAGAGAGCCCAGAGCAGTATTCACAAAGCACTCGCCCCGTACGTTGCGGCGGCGTAGCTTAATATGGTCGGCGTAAGCCTGCCTAATTCAAAGTAGGCAGGTAGTGGGCGTGCTTCATTTAAATTAACCGTGACCCCATGTAAATGAAGGGCCGATCGAACGGCGCATGCGCGCGCATGCTCAGAATCACGTCGCATATACTCCCTAAGATACGTCGGCTCAATTCTTTCGAGGTGAACGTCACCTACGCCCAGCCCCATTCCCGTACGACTTACGTAAACTACATAAAATTCGACGGCTGTTTCGACGTCCATACCTTGGCATGGGTTGCGCCACCTATAGCAGGGATAACTTTACGACGGACGTACGCCTTACGTAAACGCCGTAGATTACAGCGACGGGCGCAAGTACGTTCGTGAATAGGCGTATGTAGGTCATTACATGAATAGACGCGAGTTTCACAACTCGCATTCGGCGCTCTATAAGTATTTATTCCAATCCAATCCAATCCAATTTACATATTCGGCGCGTAAAACAACGGAAGCGCCCCTAGCGCCCAGCGTAAATATGCACCCAAGATCCGACGGCATAGGAGACTTACGTCGGTCGGATGGGGCCAGAATTCAGGCGTATCTAGTATAGAGAATAGGGTGCATAGATACGACAGCGCATCTGTTCACTTACGCTGCGCATCTGTAGATACGCCAGCGTAAGTGTTCTGTGAATCTAGCTCATAATGTATATACAGTATAAAAATACTTCTAAATATGCAACATACTTATACATTTAAACAAACTTGGATTTGCAATATTCCATCATTGATTTCACATGCAATAAAATAAACCCCATTAATATGTCTGGGAATCCATTTAAAGTGGAGGTCCTGCGAAAATAAAAAAATATTAAAAGCCAGGAGCTAAAAATACTGCAGCTGCTGACTTAATAAATGGACACTTACCTGTTTTTCTGTGTGACAGTGACACTGATCGTCTGTTCCCTGATATAGGGAACGACGATCAGTGATGTCACGCCTACAGCCGCGCCCCCCTACAGTAAGAATAACTCCCTTAGGGCACACGTAACCCCTTAGCGCCCCCTAGTGGTTAACCCCTTCACTGCCATTGTAATTTTCACAGTAAGCAGTGCATTTCTATAGCACTTTTTGCTGTGAAAATGACAATGGTCCCAAAAATGTGTCAAACGTGTCAGATGTGACCGCCATAATGTCGCAGTCACCAAAAAAAAAAATTGCTGATCGCCGCTATTACTAGTAAAAAAAAATATTAATAAAAATGCCATAAAATTATCCCCTATTTTGTAAACGCTATAAATTTTGCGCAAACCAATCAATAAGACGCTTATTGCGATTTTTTTTAACAAAAATATGTAGAAGAATACGTATTGCCCTAAACTGAGGGGAAAAAAACGTTTTTCAGTTAAAGCGACGCAGTGCCGAATCGCAAAAACTGGCCAGGTCCTTTGCCTGCATAATGGTCCGGGTCTTAAGTGGTTAACTGACAATTGTGCAGTCATGCAAATTCATGTCATTTTTTTTCCCACAGATAGAGATTTCTTTTGGTGGTATTTGATCACCTCTCCTTTTTTATTTTTTGTGCTATAAACAAAAAAACAACAATTTTGAAAACAATATATATATATATATATATATATATATATATATATATATATATATATATATATATGTATATGTATATGTGAGGGTGGGACTCTGTGCTATGTGAAAGATTGCTGGTTTACGCCAGATTTTGGAGAGAGAGACACATTAATTGCACAGCTGTGTCTTGGGCTTTTTAAGTCTGACCTGACATGGCTCAGGGCCCCACCCTACAGACAGGAAGTCTGTCCTGGGAATCAGGTGAATTCCCAAATCCCTCTGAGAGGAGTAGGAGGCTGTATGCATGTCTGCAGGAGACAGATGTCATTAATGGTTGAGCAGCAAGACGCTGACAGGAGCAAGCTAGGTGTGTGCTTAACTCTAGGAAACTGTTCTGAGGAATAGAACTTAGGCCTAGGCTAAAGGCCTGAAACTGCCGGATGGCAAGTATGAAAGCCAGGAGGCTAAACTGTTGAGTTGGCAAGATACAGGAATGGTGGAACCCCCTGCTAGGGCTGCTAATGTATTTGTGAACTTTTGTGCTTTTAAATAAAAGTGGGATTCCAGGCCCTTAAAAACTCAGCTCTGGACTGGCGTACTCACTGGAAAACGCACCTATCGCTGGAGTCTAATAACCCCAATCTTACAATATATATATATTACTTTCTGCTATAAAAATCACAGCACAGCCTGGTCGAAGGTGGCACGAACGTGCGCCTCCTACCTGGAATTGCTAGGTCATGTACCTACTACCAGATCCAGCGCAGCAGAGCTGCCTTGCCGCCATACATGTAAGTGATATGGTCGGCAAGTGGGTAAAGCGATTCTAAAAGGTACAACGTTTTCTAAAGGTAAAAAGAAAATCTTCTGCATGCAATCCCCCCCCCCCAACTCCCCATTAAATACTTACCATCTCAATCCATGTGCACAAGAGCAGTAGCTCTCTCAGCTCTCTCTCTCCTGATTGGACAGAGAGGCATTGGCTCCCGCTGCTGTCAATCACAGTCAGTAAAGAGAGAGCGGGACGGCGGGTCTGAGTCAATGGACACACAGATCCGGCTCGGGAGTGAGCATGCACAGGTGCTCGGGATCGGAGCTGCTCTGTACAAAACCACTGCACCGGGCAGGGAAGTAGAATATGTTTGTTATTAAAAAAAAAAAAATTCTTTAGAATTGCTTTAAATGCTGTGAAGAAAGATCTTTTAGATTTTGGCATTTTAAGTCTAAATGCATACAGCCAGCTTTAGAAAGTAAGTAAGAATCTGAATGCAAAAAAAATAAAAATTTTAAAAACTCCATAATGCTTTGGGACACTGTTATCGGGGAAAAGCCTGTATTAAAATATTGCATAACAATGTTCTAAATTTCAAGGCAACAGGGGGCGCTCTGGGTTCTTTTTCCCATGCTTAGCTCTCTATTCTAACTACTCTGATTACAAAAAAAAAGCCTGTTTAAATTAGAGAGAGACATTCCGAAGACAACACTACTGGATTTTATAATGCTTTCTGTCCCTATCGAGGGCAAACACAGTTTTTATTATTAATTTGTTAAATAAAGATATTTTATAAATAAAAAAATAAATAAAAAATAAACATAACATATAAATATTGACCCCAAACCAACCCATTCTAGGTTCTTTTAATAAAATGTTTAATAAAAAAAGAATTCTTAATATTAAGAACAATCCTAAATGACTTACATTTTCAGTGGCTCTAGGTGAAGGAGCTAAAAATGGAAGGAGGAAATATCAAGTTATAAACAGCAAATATTTGTATTTTTCATTAATAGATGTTTAATTGTTATCCTTTCTTTCTGTCAAGTTCAACTTGAGCCAACCCTCTACACATTGGCCCGGATTCAAGTAGATTTGCGCATTTTTTACGGAGGCGCAGGGCAAAGTTTTTGCCCTGCGCCCCCGCAAATTTACTGAGCTGCCCTTGATTCACGGAGCAGTAGCTCCGTAAATTGCGTGGGCGCGTCGGCAAAATGCCCGGCGTAAGCGCACGCAATTTAAATGATCCCGTAGGGGGCGGGAATCATTTAAATTAGGCGCGTTCCCGTGCCGAGCGTAGAGCGCATGCTCCGTTGGGAAACTTTCCCGACGTGCATTGCGGCAAATGACGTCACAAGGACGTCATTTGCTTCAAAGTGAACGTGAATGGCGTCCAGCGCCATTCATGATTCACTTACGCAAACTACGTAAATTTCAAATTCCGCGACGCGGGAACGACGGGTATACGTAACATGGGCTGCCCCTGCTAATAGCAGGGGCAGCCTTACGCGAAAACCGCCGTACGGAAACGACGTAAATTGCGTACGCAGGGCTCGCGCAACGTTGTGAATCGGTGTTAGTATGCAATTTGCATACTATACGCTGAGCACAACGGGAACGCCACCTAGCGGCCATCGCAAGAATGCAGCCTAAGATATGCGGGCATAAGAGCCTTATGCCGCGCATATCTTAGGCTGCAGTCGGCGTAACGAGGTTCCTGAATCAGGAGCATTCGTTACGCCGGGGCAAGTAAGCAATTGCGCTGTGTAACTTATGGTTACACAGGCGCAATTGCTTCTTGAATCCAGGCCACTATTTTTTTAATGTGACAGGCAGACTCCTTGTCCAATAGGAAGCTTAGAAGGTAGGAATGGGTGTGCCTATACTTTTAAAGGAAATAATGAGATTTGTGTTCGTATCTATATTATTATTATTATTATTATTATTATTATTATTATTATTATACAGGCTTTATATAGCGCCAACAGTTTGCGCAGCGCTTAACAAAATAAAGGCAGACATTACAGTTGCATTACAATTTGGTAAAAGAGGAATCAAAGGATTTTCAAAGGTCTAGCACTTGTAATTTTTTTAATTGTAAATAATATATTATATAAAATGTACCTATTGTACCTCCAGACACCCATGATGGGCTGTCGCTACTCACCTTTTTGGCCAGTTTTAAGGTTGGCATAGCATAAGTCTTCATCAGCATTGGAGTTGGTGGCAGGTTCTGATAAAATAAAGAATACCAAATATAATTTAATACTCAGATGAGATGACAATCACTCAAATGGCGCGTACACGAGATCGGATTTTCCTTTGGAAAAACCTTGGATGGTTTTTCCGACGGAATTCCGCTCAAGCTTGGCTTGCATACACACGGTCACACAAAAGTTACCTGAACTTTTGACCGTCAAGAACGCGGTGACGTACAACACTACGATGAGCCGAGAAAATTAAGTTCAATGCTTCTGAGCATGCGTTGAATTGTTTCCGAGCATGCGTTCGCATTTTGCACGTCAGAATTGCTACAGACGATCGGATTTTCCGATAGAAATTTTTTCCGCCGGTGAAATAAAAAAAAAACGGCTCTCAATCTTTTGTTGGCGGAAATTCAGACAGCAAAAGTCCGATGGAGCATACACACGGTCGGAATTTCCGACCAAAAGCTCAGATCGGACTTTTGCTCTCGGAATTTTCGATCGTGTGTACAGGGCAATAGTTACATAGGGCCAGATTCACAGAAAAAGTACGCCGGAGTATCTGAGTGAGTGAGTGAGTGAGAAACTTATATAGCGCAACAAATGCGAACTTAATCGCCTCAAGGCGCTGGCGTCCAGAGTTGTACAGGTCTTTCAGAAGAGGTGGGTCTTCAGTTTTTTCCTAAAAACCCGATGGTTTTCTTCTAAACGGATGGTCTTGGGAAGAGCATTCCAGAGCCGTGGTCCTTGGACCAAGAATCTACGTTCTCCCTTAGATTTGTAGTGAGATTTAGGGATTTGGAGAAGGTTTTGGTTGGTTGATCGGAGCACGCGCTTGGTGACATAGGGTTTTATTTTCTCGATTAAATATTGAGGAGCTTTACCCTGTGTACATTTGTGGGTGAGGCAGAGTGTCTTGAATGTCACCCGGTCCTGTACGGGCAGCCAGTGGAGGGACTGCTGATACTCCGGCGTACTTTCAAATTTGCCGCGTTGTATCTTTATTTGTCATTCACAAACAAAGATACGACGGCTTTTGGCTAAGATCCGACAGGCGTGCGGCTTCGTACGCCTTCGGATCTTAGGTGTAATTCTCCGGCGGCCGATGGGTGGAGTTTGCGTCGTTTTCCAGCGTCGGGTATGCAAATTAGCTGATTACGGCGATCCACGAAGATACGCGTGTTCGTCGCAATCTCTTACGTCGTCGCTAGTCGGTTTTTCCCGTCGCAAACATAAGCCTGCTTTTTCATGGCTTACATATAGAACAGCCATGTTAAAGTATGGCCGTCGTTCCCGCGTCGAATTTAAAAAAAATTGTTTTGCGTAAGACGTCCGGGAATACGAAACGACGTAACGCACGTCGCCGTTCAAAAAATAAGTCGGGGCGCCGTAATTTCGCGCAAAGCACGTCGGGAAATTTTCACATGGAGCATGCACAGAACGTTCGGCGCGGGAACACACCTAATTTAAATGGTACACGCCCCATTTGAATTAGGCGGGCTTGCGCCGGACGGCTTTACGTTACACCGCCGTAAGTTTACACGCAAGTGCTTGGTGAATCAGGCACTTGCGCTGAAAACTTGCGGCGGTGTAACGTAAAGACGATACGTTACACCGCCGCAGATATCTGTGAATCTGGCCCATAGTTACATAGTCTGGTTAAAAAAAAACTAGTTCAACCACTTAGGCCCCTTTAACACGTGCGGACCGTATGTCCGCATTTTCATCCATCCGTTTGCAGATGAAAACAGGACATACATTGGTCCCTATGTGATTGCGGGTGTCAGCGGATGAACCCCCGCAATCACATAGGGACCAATGTATGGAGAGCGGAGAAAAGACAGTGCAGGGACCGCCCTGTCAGCCGACGGCTCAGCAAGGATTTTACGGAGGATCCCCGCTGAGCTGACGGACACACGGGGCGGATCATTACTGATCCGCCCCGTGTGAAAGGGCCCTTAATCTAGTAGTTTTCAGTATATGTAACCAGAGGTCTCAGACTGGTGGCCCTCCAGCTGTTTTGCGGAATTACAAGTCCCATCATGCCTCTGCCTTTGGGAGTCATGCTTGTAAATGTCACCCTTGCAATGCCTCATGGGACTTGTAGTTTCGCAACAGCTGGGGGGCTGCCAGTTTGAGATCCCTGCTGTAGACAACCCTACTGATCGTTCCTGGGAAAAATGTACCAGCCTAGACACAAAACCTTGTCTGGTCCATGGTGTTTCCTCTAAGTTAAACTGAATTCATAGGATACCTTGAGGTGCTTCTCCCCTTCCACAGGCTAAGTACAAGAACTGGCCATTCAACTAAAGTCCTACTCATCATACCAGATGCTAGGTGTATTCCTGGATTCTGACCTTTCCTTTGGGCCCCTTCCTATCACAGTACAAAATCTTGCCACCTTCCCTTCCGAAATTCACCCTTTCCTAGTATACTGTTCAACACCATTATGCTACTCATTCCCTCCCTTATTATCTCTCGCCTCGACTATTGCAACTCCCTTCTCATTGGCCTACCATTATACAGGCTATCCCCCATTTAGTCTATCATGAATGATGCTGCTAGTTTTATTCAGCTTACCAAATTTTCGGAACCCACTGCCCGTCTCTGCCAACCCTTCAACTGGCTTCTGCTAGCTCACAGAATACAATAAAAAATATGAGCAAGAGCATGCAAAGTCTCCACAACTTTGCCCCCAACTACATCACCAATCTCATCTCAAAATATCACCCAAATCATAATCCAAACCAGGTTTTTTTTTTCAGGGGGAACGTGGTGGAACTCAGATTTGTACTCAGTTCCAGCACCTCTGGCTCAGACCCTTGGGGGAGGCTGCTTACCACAATCACTTGTAAACACAGAAGTCCGGTTTCTGTGTTTACAAGTGATAGGTCTGCACTGCTCTGCACTCTGTGTGTAACACCTCTGAACTCTGCACTCTGTATGGAATGCAATCCTGGTATTGAATTGCCCCTTTAAGACCCTCCTACTGTTTGTGAAATTTGACTGACCACACCCACTATTTGATGTGATTTGGAGGATGTGAATGGGTGGAGGGGTTTTGGGGGGTCGTGGTTGAGTTCCAGCACCTATTGTTTGAGAAAAAAAGCCCTGATCCAAACCATCTGCTCCATTGCTTCCAAGACCTCTAGCTTCCTTACCACCACCTCCCATGCTCAGCTCCAACACTTCTTCAGAGCCTCTCCCATCCTCTGGGACTCCCTGCTCCAACCCATTTGGCTATCCTCTACTCTGTCCAGCCTTGGGCGCTCCCTAAAAACCCATCTCTTCAGAGAAGCCTATCTCACCTCCAACTAAAAACTACTGCTTCCTCCATCAGCTCATCCTTCATAGTTTGTGTAGCTAGGTCTTCCCTTTAGATTGAAAATTCTCATGTTCAGGGTGCTCCCAACCCTCAATTATAAAATTGTATTGAAACTGCACTCTCTACTTACTTTTTAAAGAACTGTGCAAATTGTTGGCGCTATATAAATCCTATATAATACTAATAATAATTAGGCAGCGCTGTACTTCCTTATTCGTATGGCACATAATGAGGAACTATAGTACTTATCAAGGTAGGGACAACACAAGGAGGAGAGAGGATTTTCTCCCCGTAACTCCATTTAAAAATGATAGAGATATCCCCCCTTGGATTCTGGAAGTACCTGGACCAGTGGCAGCTGGAAATGAACTGGTGTCACCTTTGCCCTCTTGCTTGGGGAAATGGTTATTTGGTCAATTGGATCTGTGCTTCCTTGTATCGAAGCAAATCAACTAGAATCTTGGTTTTCTAATTTGCTCATTCATAGTTGCCCATTCTGGTTCTTTTATCCCCTCTTGGGACACCAGTGGTGTGAAAGACCCCATCTGGGTGCTTTGAAAGAAAGCCAATTATTTTCTCTAAGGCCCCGTACACACGACCGAGGACCAGTTTCAGCAGACATGTTCGGTCATGTGTACGGCCGATCGGACAGGATTCCAGCGTACATTTGCCCACCAGACCGTTTTCGAGCGGACAAATGTTTCTAAACTTGCTTAGAAACATGCCCGCTGGAATCCTGTCCGTCGGACATGTTCGGTCGTCTGTACAGACTTACCGTACATGTCCGAGCGGCCGCCATCCCTCGCATGCGTCAAATGACTTTGACGCATGCGTGGAAGCATTGACCTTTAAGCGTCGCGCACGTCGCCGCGTCATCATCTTGGCGACGGCACGAACACGTCACCGCGCTGTCTGTCCGCGCGGATTGTCTCTCATTTCTGTATGATGGTGTGTACAGCCATCATACAGAAATCTCCGGGCGGGCATGTCCGCTGAAAACGGTACGGCGGACCGTTTTCAGCGGACATGTTTGCCCGTGTGTACAAGGCCTCAAAGAACTAACCTAGTATTGAAGGGAATGCAGGTTGGTTTCACCATGGGAGGGCTTGTGGTCACCAAGCAATGGGGCATCAGCTTGTATGTATATGATATAAAAAAATATGATGATTACAGTGGAACCTTGGATTACGAGCATAATCCGTTCTAGGAGAATGCTTGTAATCCAAAGCACTCGCCTATCAAAGCGAGTTTACCCATTGAAGTCAATAGAAATGAAAATAATTAGTTCCGCATTTACTTCAATGGCATGCAATACTGTGGCCAGAAGCGGGAACGGCGCCAGAGAGCCTCGGAAACAGACGGAAAGGCCCAAGGACAATTCAGCTGACCTGGGCAAACCTCGGAAAGGCTCCGGAACGTCGTTTTTCAGAGTCTTTCCGAACGGCGCCGATCGCTACGATCGACGCCGTTCGCTACGACTGACGCCGTTCGGCTCCGGCACCCCCCACCTCAGGCCAAATGTGGTACTGCACACCGCTTTGGCCTGAATCCTGCTTGTTTTGCGAGACAACGCTCGCAAACTGAGTTAGGATTTTTTCAAATACAGTGCTTGTATTGCGAAATGCTCGTTAACCACGTTACTCGCAACCCGAGGTTCCACTATAGGCGAATTTGCCCATTTTAAGTCTTTTACCCCCCTCTTAGGACAGCAGCAGTGTGAAAAAGCCCATCTGGGTGCTTTGAAAGTCCATTTTTTTTACACCCATCTCTTGGAGAACTAGGCTAGTACTGAAGGGAATGTAGACCTATTTTTTCCATAGGAGGGCTTGCCTGCTTATGGCCACTAAGCAATGGGGTAACAGCTTGTATGTCTATGATATATTAATAATTTTATAGGGTGAACAGGATTTTTAAATAATTCACAATATTAAGTCATCTCAGTACTGGGTAATTTTATGAACAGAGACAGACCAAGTTCTTTTGTAACCTACCTTTATTTTTAAAATTAACTTTAGCGTAATACGCATCCCCTTCCTGAGAGAGTCCTTTGGATGATTCTGTAAAAACAGCAAAAATAAAAAAATGCATCAAACTCTTGGAATCATTACAAGTAAGGATGAGCTAAGGAAACTGTCACATACAGCAGGCTGCTGGCCCAATCAGCTGCGGCCATGGAATTTCCTGCAGCCGCATGTAACAAAAGGATGGGTATACTTGACAATATTGGGTTTGAATATACCATGTCTTTTTTTGAACTATATATACCCACTTTCTATCTTTTTGTATATACAGGCCCAGATTCTCAAAGGGCTTACGACAGCGCAACGCCATGTACGCCGTCGTAAGTCCTAATCTGGGCCGTCGTATCTATGCGACTGATTCTTAGAATCAGTTACGCATAGATATCCATTAGATCCGACAGGCGTAAGGCTCTTACACCGTCGGATCTTAAATGCATTTTTTTTTTGTCCGCTAGGTGTCGCCTCCGTCGTTTTCCCCGTTGAGTATGCAAATTAGATAGATAGGCGAATTCCCGAACGTACGCGCGGCCGACGCAGTAAAGTTACATCGTTTACGTTAGGCTTGTCCCGGCGTAAAGTTGCCCCTGGTTATATGAGGCGCAATCAATGTTAAGTATGGCCGTCGTTCCCGCGTCAAAATTTATAAATTTACGTTGTTTGCGTAAGTCGTCCGTGAATATGTATTATAATTGTCTCCAGGGCTATGTTTGCCCTTTTACCATGCTTTTGTATTTAATAAAAGTGGCGTCACTGCCTTTTAAAGAAATGTACTTACACTATACCCTCTGTCTGAAAAGTCCAAGGGGGTTATCATATCTGCATTTGATGCACATTTTCCCATGTTAAATTGGGATGTTGGCAACCCCATGCACCCTCTCCCTAACAACATTCCTATACTTGAAAAGTGAGGACTAGGGAAAGTACAGCACAGCATACATACTTGGAAAGTGTGGACTAGGGGAAATACAGCACAGCATATATATTTGGAAGGTGTGGAACAGGGAAAGCACAGCACAGCATACATACTTGAAAAGTGTGGACTAGGGATTGTACAGCACAGCATACATACTTGAAAAGTGTGGACTAGGGATTGTACAGCACAGCATACATACTTGGAAGATGTGGAACAGGGAAAGCATAGCATACAAATTTGGAAGGTGTAAAATAGGGAAAGTACAGCATTGGTTGCCATTTTTGTACCTCCCTCCTACTGAAGTGCTAAAGGCAGACATCTCTTCTGCCTACCCCTCAGTCCAGGTCTGAATGGGGCATTCTACATAGAATAAGACATTCAGGCAGTTGTTTCTTGTATTGTACAGGTTTGTTGCATGTTGCCAATACATTTTGCAAGTCGGAAATGGTCAGGTACTGTACCTGCATCTGGAGGGTCCATTGTTGCCCTTGTAGACGTTGGTGATGGTTTGCGTCTGTACTTAATAACAACAATGATCACTATGATGGTGATGAGGAGGATGGCGAGAATGATCAAACCAGTGTCTCGGATCAATGTAGCATTATCAAAACTGCTCCCTATATTTCGGAGAAAGCAGAACTAAGTGATCACAGGCCTCTGGACAATTCCTAGATGTATTTTTAGAAGGAAATGGAAAGAGCACAAATCATATGGAAAATACAAATCTCACAGCAACCAATCAGCAATAAACTCAGAAATCAGAAATACAATTAAAAACATAGAGTGACATCTCGTTCACATTTACAGGTCATTGAATTTTGCTCATTGTCACTGATTTTGAATATTCAAGCTAATAAACTATGGTTATTGTGACAGAGTCACTGTGGGCGGGGGGGCCCATTAAACCCAGAATCCCTTGGGGTGGTTGGGAAAACCTTGTTTCAGCTCCCCATGCACCTCCTATGTCTAAGTCACCCTGTGTCTCTAATAAGGGCACAGGGTGACCGAGAAATCCAGTCTGTTCTGTACTAATCGGTATATGTATATGTATATATATATATATATATATATATATATATATATATATATATATATATATATATATACCTGTATATATATAGTCTCATTTTGTTGTGTACTCTTTGCTGGGTCGTTTGGGGTGTGGCTATATTCCAATGTTCTATTGTGTCTGTGTCATGAATATGCATCAAGCCTGTCTGCCTACCTGATCTCCATGTGTTCATTAGAGGCAGATCCTGCTCTGGTTCCCCTTTTTATCACTTCCTCTTCCTGTATGGCTCCACCCTAGTCCATCCCAGGAAGCCTATATTAACCGTTGCTCTACAGGTCTGCAGTGCTGTTCAACAGTGTTCCTATGCTTACTTCCTGTCTGCAGTGTATTGCTAGTTCCTGGTTGCAGAGTGCTACGATCATCTTCCGTGTACCGTTTTGGCTTGTCCCCGACTTCCCTGTCTGCCTGTGCCCCTGACTATTTGCATGTTCCATGGTTATCCTTGTCTGCCTGTTGCCCTGACCTCGGCCTGTCCATCACCACTGTTTGTCCTGCTGGCTGCCTCCCCCTTCTCCCTGCGGAGTGTGACTTGAGGAATCTCGGGGATGCGACCTGGACCCAGTAGCGGCCAAGACCATCCTTACCATCAAAGGCTCTGGTGAATACAATACTGGGTCTTAGACTCCGCGCCCTGGGTGATCTTAGGTTCACGCTTCGTCTCTGCTAGCAGTAGTCGGCCATAGGATTCACCACCCTGTGGTGCATCCCTGACCCCTACGGGGTGCACTTGTCACCTGGCCACAGGTGACCTGACAGTTTGAACAGCCATGAATCCGGCCGACATGCCGCTCCCCGCAGATGATCCATTACAGGGCATTGTTCGCAGACTCGAGACGCATGAAGCTAATCAGGATCAGGTGATGCGTTTCCTTCAGGATCTGGCTTCCCGCTTTGATCAGCTTCAGACCTCGCTGGGAACCCCGAATCCGCAACCCCAAGTACAATCAGCAGCTGCACCTGTTGCACCAGTCGCAGAGTCGCATTCACTGAAGTTATCACCTCCAATCCGTTTTTCTGGAGACTCCAAAGCCTGCAGGGGATTCCTTAGCCAATGCACTATTCATTTTGAGCTCCTGCCCCAGTACTTCTTGTCTGATCGGGCCAAGATAGCCTATATCATTTCTCTCCTCTCCGGGGAGGCCTTAGCCTGGGCTGCCCCTCTGTGGGAATTGAATGATCCAGTGGTTTCTAGCCTGCCTGTTTTCTTGAAACTTTTTCGGAATATCTTTGAAGAACCGGCTCGTGTCTCTTCAGCAGCCAGCGCCCTTTTACGTCTCCGCCAAGAATCCCGTTCAGTGGGACAATATTCTCTGCAGTTCCGTATCCACTCAGCTGAACTGAGCTGGAACAATGAGGCCTTAGTCGCAACCTTTTTGCATGGCCTATCTGATAGAGTGAAGGATGAACTAGCAGGAAGAACCATCCCCACTGATCTGGACGGAGTGATCTCCTTGTGTAATCAGATCGATATTCGCTTTCAGGAAAGGACCCTAGAAAAGCGACGCCAACATTCCTTGGCCCTTAGTCAGCCTGAGCTCCCCTCTCTTCGACCCGTGGAGCATCCCTTGCCAACTGAGGAACCCATGCAGCTGGGTCGGACCAGGCTATCCCCTGAGGAACGTGCCAGGCGCAGAACTCTAGGCTTGTGTCTATACTGTGGGGGTAAAAGTCATTTTCGTGACACTTGCCCTCTTCGCCCCGAGAAACGCTCGGGTTCAATACATCTGGAAGGTGGAGTATTGGATCCAGAAATATCTCCTTCACCTTCTCGTCTTTTTCTTCCTGTGTCCCTTCATTTTGGTGCTTCTTCTCATTCGGTCTCGGCATATCTGGATTCCGGAGCCGCTGGCAATTTCATAGACTGGGAAATCGCATCGTCCATGAGACTTACCCTTTTGCCCCTCACCACACCATTGGTGGTCTCGGCGATTGATGGCACTGTTCTCCCGGGGGGTCCTATTCGCTTCCAGACAGTCCCTGTTAAGATGTCAGTAGGCACACTTCACCATGAGTGGATATCCTTCCTTGTTCTACCTAAGACCTCAGCTCCTATCATTTTGGGTCTTCCTTGGTTAAGACTCCATTCTCCTCACATTGACTGGACTGCCGGACAGATCCTGGCTTGGGGTCCCTCCTGTTCCACGTCTTGCCTACCCAAGGTTGCCCCAAAAGAGAAACTTCCTGTTGCCACCATTCCAGAATCTTTTGCTCGTCCCACCACATGTCGTGATGTCCGGAATGTGTCCTGCAATAGTCAGGCTGATGCACTTTCTAGCCAATGTAGCACTCTGGATGAGGAGCCCGTCTGTGAACCTGAGCCGATCATTCACTCCAGTTTACCGTTGACTGTCCCTAAAACGCACAGCCAGGCTAACTTGTCTGCGAGTTCTGCAGTCACTACGCCTTGTGATGCGATTCGGGTAATCGCTACACCTGAATATGCTATTCAATCGGCCTCTGCATCAGCTATGCCAGGTCAGCCCATGCCCAGTGAGCCTCCTACCTTTTCTTGTTCAGGCCCTCCTGCAACCTGTCTAAGGGGCTCAATCCATCCTTTGGATAGATTGCCATCGTCGGCCAAATGGGGTTTTCTACCTTGTTTTCAGGGCTCTCTGCATTCTGCTGGTTTCCCTGCTATCCAGCTTGACTCCTGTGCCCTGTCACCTTCTAACCAACCTGACTTCAGGGTTCCTCTGACCTCTGCCCAGTCTGATGGTCCTGTGCTTAATCCCCAGTTCATCTTTAAGGGTCTGCTTGATCCTCCTCGGATTCCTGTTGACCCTCTCATGCCCTTACTTATTCCTAAAAGGCCTTTGGTCCTCAATAAATCCTCTCCTCCTGTCCCTACTTCGGTTCTGGTCAATGAGGATACTCAAGTTCTGGATTCTCGTCTCCGCAGAGGCGTTCTTCAGTACCTTGTGCTTTGGAGAGGATTTGGTCCTGAGGAAGCGTCTTGGATTTCTGCATCTGAGATCTTTGCGCCCCATTTGTCGAAGAGGTTTCTTCTGGGATTCCCCTTTAGCCCTGGCTCCAGGCTGGGGAGGGGGAGGGGCCTTAAGAGGGAGGGTACTGTCATGAATATGCATCAAGCCTGTCTGCCTACCTGATCTCCATGTGTTCATTAGAGGCAGATCCTGCTCTGGTTCCCCTTTTTATCACTTCCTCTTCCTGTATGGCTCCACCCTAGTCCATCCCAGGAAGCCTATATTAACCGTTGCTCTACAGGTCTGCAGTGCTGTTCAACAGTGTTCCTATGCTTACTTCCTGTCTGCAGTGTATTGCTAGTTCCTGGTTGCAGAGTGCTACGATCATCTTCCGTGTACCGTTTTGGCTTGTCCCCGACTTCCCTGTCTGCCTGTGCCCCTGACTATTTGCATGTTCCATGGTTATCCTTGTCTGCCTGTTGCCCTGACCTCGGCCTGTCCATCACCACTGTTTGTCCTGCTGGCTGCCTCCCCCTTCTCCCTGCGGAGTGTGACTTGAGGAATCTCGGGGATGCGACCTGGACCCAGTAGCGGCCAAGACCATCCTTACCATCAAAGGCTCTGGTGAATACAATACTGGGTCTTAGACTCCGCGCCCTGGGTGATCTTAGGTTCATGCTTCGTCTCTGCTAGCAGTAGTCGGCCATAGGATTCACCACCCTGTGGTGCATCCCTGACCCCTACGGGGTGCACTTGTCACCTGGCCACAGGTGACCTGACAGTCTGTCTGCCTTGGATACTATGTGATGTGTATGTAAGAGCTGTGAAAATGTGGAACAGACTCCCTCCAGAGGTGGTTCTGGCCAGCTCAGTAGATTGCTTTAAGGCCTGGATTCTTTCCTAAATGTACATAAAATAACTGAGTACTAAGATTTGTAGGTAAAGTTGATCCAGGGTAAATCCGATTGCCTCTCAGGGGATCAGGAGGGAATTTTTTCCCCTGCTGTAGCAAATTGGATCATGCTCTGCTGGGGTTTTTTGCCTTCCTCTGGATCAACTGTGGGTATGGAGTTGGGTGTATGGGATTGTATTGTGTTTTTTATTTTGTTTGTTTGTTTTTTTGTGGTTGAACTGGATGGACTTGTGTCTTTTTTCAACCTAACTATGTAACTATGTGTATGTAGATTAGCTTTGAGATTGGTGGGGGCGAATTCCTCCAACAGCTCTCACTGCTGAATTGATAGTCTCCCCCGCCCGGAATGCAAAGGGAGGGGGGGTTGTCCAGAGTATTACCTGCGTACCTGTGTTTTCAATAAACAGTCCATGTTCAGCAACCAAATGAGTATTGTCTTGTTTTGTGGTTGTTAGCGGTTGGAATATCTGATATCTATATTCAGACTGGGAGGAAGCGGTATATGACGAAAGCACTCAAGCGGAGTGTTGGACATTTCGTTACAGTTATAATTTACAAAGCAATGGTATGGCTGTACCATCATCCTGCATAGAGATTTTGCATGGGACAACATCTAAGAGCCAGTAGGCTGAGAGTGGACATCATTGGGATGGGGGCAATGCCACAGTTCACCCTTTACACACACAAATAGTAGCCACCACATGCTTTAATGTAGTGTAAGATTGGGTGATCAGACTCAAGCGGTAGGTGCATTTTCAATGCGTGTGCCAGTCCAAAGCTATATCTTTAAGGGCATGGTAGCCCACTTTTATTTAAAAGAACAGAAAAGTTCACGAAAGCCATCAGTAGCCCACGCAGGGCGTTCCACCATTACTGTAACTTGCACAATCTGAATTATTTAGCCTCCTGGCTTACTCTCTTGCTACATGTCTGCTTTAGGCCTCAAGTGGAAGCCTTAGACCTGCTCTTCAGACCAAAAGACTTCCTTAGAGTCAAGCTCTCTCGAAGCTTAGTCACAAGCAGCACCTTGCTGCTTTGTCACAGACTAAAGCCTCGTACACACGCTTTGATTTCGGACTATATGCTAGTTTCATGTTGAAAGTGAAGAGGTTACTAACAAGAATTTTCATTTGACAGAAAACAACGTCAGAAGTGACGTAACGTGTTGAAAATTTTTGTATGTATTCTTTTGTTTCTGAGCATGCGTAGTCTAGCTCTTACGTTTTTTTTTTCAGATGAAAACCGTACTAATGATACAAAGGAAAATCAGATGTTGAGTTCACATCTGACAAAAAAGTGAAATTGGTTGTCGAAAGCGCTGTACTAACGGTAAGATTTGCAGACGATCGGTCGTCGTAACACAATTGACTGTAGTGATATAATGTTCCATAGCAACACCCAAGTTCTCCAGAGAGTGCAATTTATTTGGCTTCCAACACAGAACAAAGTCCAAATTCCACAGATGATACAAATCCACAGAGTAATTCAAAGTCCCATTTGACTAGCTCAATTCTAGACCTGCGCCTTCATATTCATACAGAGTGACAAGACTGACTGAATGTCAGCTTGAATGTCTCAAATACTGGTCTCACACTGGAGGGAGGGATTCTTCCAGGTCAACCAAGTTTCCCATGAATGAATACCCCCGCAAGTCTAATTACCATCAATAAATACTTCCTTACGTATGTAAGCAATGTACCCTTTGAGGTTAATGGGCCACCTCACACACCTAGGTAGTCTTGCATAAGATTAACTCATCCAAGGGCCTTCAGCTGTCCCTTTGATATGTTAGAATTCAGCTGGCTTCGACAGTTCAACTGAATTCCTTGTCAATATGGTGTAGCACTGACCCCCGAAGGAGCTGCTGGTTTAATTTGGGCCTGCACTCTACTAATAAACCCCACTAACTTGGCTCAATCCCCTTGGCACAGCTGTGATGCAATGCAATACAATACAATGTAAGACAATACAAAATACCTGTATTATAACCCCAGGATCCACTGACTGCATTTGGAGTGAGAAAAACAGTACGCCACAACAACTGGATACCTAACCAGAGATATATTTTACTGTGAAATATGCAAATAAGTGATTACAGTAATTGTGCTGTCATCCCAACGTAAGACGACAGCACAATTGATTTAAACATAAGCTTTTTGAAAACAATATACATAAACATTTTATACCTGGGAGCTCCCCCTACTTTATTAGCTATGCGTGAGATCTCACTTAAAGTACTTGGTCTTTTATCTTCTTTTCTTCGCTAGCTAAAGTGATTTGTAATCCACAGTTTTGATGAGTCAAATTGAAGTGAAAATGCTCCTGGTGTAACTGCAACAACTATTTTAAAATCGCTTGAAATGTCAAATTAGATAGGCCTCAAGCCTTCTCAGTTTCAGTTCCTCTGCTCCTCTGTGGAACTATAAATCCAAGTGAGGCCTGTATATGAGTCTGTGTGTAAACTTAGCAAACTGTGGGTCGTGACCCGCTCACCCACTGGATCGGAGCTCCGGGTAGTAACTTTTGTTCAGGGTCCTGTGACTGCAACTTGCTTCTCCGTCAGCTCTGTTCAGCTCCGCTGGATGGATCCGGTTCTCTGATGCTCGGATGAGTGTCTCTCGGTCTCTGCAATCCGGCCACTTCTCTAGCTCTCCGAGCTCAGCCTTTTTCTCCCCAGCAGCTCGGCATCAGCCTCCAGAAGGCTTTTGTTTACACTCTTGTCTCCCCTCGTCTCCAAGGCAACCAAAATCCTCAACCAAAACATCTCTCTGCATTACCAGTATTTGGGTCTCTCCTCGTCTCCAAGGCAACCAAAATACTAAACAAAACATCTCTCTGCATTACCAGTATTTGGTCACTAGATGGCTCCAAATACTTGAACATAGCAATGTCCATAGACGTTGTATTAAAGTATGCAAACACACATCAATATACAAGAATGTCAGCGCTACACACTCCCCCTACTTTATCTCTTTGGTCCTCCAAAGAGGTTCAAATTGCTAACTCTATTCTGCATTTTAGCCTCTATACGGTTATACAATACAGACAGAGGAGCTTCCCACCAATTGTCATATGATGGGGAGCTATCCTGTGCACTCACAGCTGATACTACTGTGTCTGGTACAGATGTGCCAAGGGGTGAGGTGGGGTTGTCCCTTACTGAATCAAAAGTAGAGGGACCAGACAGTTCAAGGTTTCTTTTGCTGACAAACTGAGATGCTTCAGAGCATTCGCCCAATGTATCATAAGTCAGTCTGCGTGGTGGGCGAATGTCTCACTTTCGGGGTATCCATTCCTTTTTGACAAATGTCGTCATCCCTCCTCTCAGTGACTAAAAATGGAGAGTAAATAAGAGTACTGGGCTCTTCTGCAAGATGAGTTGCCGGCACAAATTCTGGGGCCTCTGCCCTGAGAGTTCCGTTATTATCCTCCTCTACTTCTGAAGAGATATCAGCATCTGTTTGTGAAGTTTCCGGAGGCCACAGCCAACTCATCTCCACTTCAGTGGCGGCCCGTCCATAGGGGGCGCCCGGGCGCCGCCCCCCCTCCCCCCAAGTCAGTAAAAAAAAAAAAAAAAAAAAAAAAAAATTTATTTAAACATGTCCCTTTAAAAAAAAATAAAGCAAAAAAAGGTCCCTATGTGCACTGTTCCCGGGCGCTGGGCGCCGGTGCAGTGCGGTACGAGTAGCGCCACGTCTGTGCAATCACAAGATTGCAGACGAGGCGCTACATTGGCAGGCAAAATATGCCTTTGTGGCTATGCCCATCGCGCCACTTGCTTCCGGCGCGATGGACTTGTGACCGGGCGGGTGCACGGCACCCAGTGTATACTGTGCATAGTGCCGACAACAGGAAGTGACGTCAGCACTATGCATCTCAGAGGGACGCATCAGAGTGAGCCTGCAGCCAGGTGAAGATGCCTGCTCCCGATCCCCCTCTCCCTTAGTAAACTTATGGAGGCAGGAATCGGATCACTAATGGATGGGCACTGGAGCTGACAGTGCCGAGCCTGAAGCTGAAGGTGAGTGTGGGGATTGGAGGTTCTCTCTCTCTCTCCAGCTGAGAGTTAATTTCTCCTCTCATGTGTCACTCTCTTGCAGCCAGCATGGCTCCGTTTGTGTTCACCCCTCTCCCCCCCTCCCTCCAGAATGATCTCCACTGGCTCTCCCTGTCATATCTCCCCTCTGTCTCTGTGAAGCTGCACGATGTTTTTATCTTTACAGTCACACTGAGCTAGGATTGCAGCCTTTTTCTCTTGTACTTTGCCTCTTATCAGACCAGTTATCTCCCTGCAATCCCAGCATTCCAACTGCTTAGCCTAGTAATATATATATATATATATATATATATATATATATATATATATATATATTATCTGCTCTCCCCCCCAACACAGGCACAGCTGATCAGTTTAATTCCAATGGGATGTACAATTAACTCTACACTGTCCAGCAGCTGCCTTTTTACCTTGTGCCCTATATAATGTGCCCTGCACCCCTCCCCATGTAATGTGCCCTGCACCCCTCCCCATGTAATGTGCCCTGCACCCCTATCCATGTAATGTGCCCTGCACCCCTATCCATGTAATGTGCCCTGCACCCCTATCCATGTAATGTGCCCTGCACCCCTCTCCTACATGCACCGCCATACACTCCTCACACCTCTCCTACATGCACCGCCATACACTCCTCACGCCTCTCCTACATGCACCGCCATACACTCCTCACCCCTCTCCTACATGCACCGCCATACACTCCTCACCCCTCTCCTACATGCACCGCCATACACTCCTCACCCCTCTCCTACATGCACCGCCATACACTCCTCACCCCTCTCCTACATGCACCGCCATACACTCCTCACCCCTCTCCTACATGCACCGCCATACACTCCTCACCCCTCTCCTACATGCACCGCCATACACTCCGCACCCCTCTCCTACATGCACCGCCATACACTCCGCACCCCTCTCCTACATGCACCGCCATACACTCCGCACCCCTCTCCTACATGCACCTCCATACACTCCTCACCCCTCTCCTACATGTACCGCCATACACTCCTCACCCCTCTCCTACATGTACCGCCATACACTCCTCACCCCTCTCCTACATGTACCGCCATACACTCCTCACCCCTCTCCTACATGTACCGCCATACACTCCTCACCCCTCTCCTACATGTACCGCCATGCACCCCTCTCCTACATGTACCGCCATGCACCCCTCTCCTACATGTACCGCCATGCACCCCTCTCCTACATGTACCGCCATACACTCCGCACCCCTCTCCTACATGTACCGCCATACACTCCGCACCCCTCTCCTACACATACCACCCACCACTATACACTCTGCAGTATTTGCAGTCTTTGATTCTGTCCCGTATGCTGTTAGATCATGGTATTGTAAAGCTGTAAAGCAATGTAGACATTTCTTAATTTTTCATTGCATTAATTTTTTTTCTTGCTAAATACTCCTGACACTAGTGGAATACAGGGGCGGAATGGGTGGATTATATAAGGGGTGTGGCTTATGAGAAGAGGGAGTGGTCAACCAGGAGGGGCGGAGTCTGGCGCCCCCCCATTCTAAAAATTCACCAGCCGCCACTGCTCCACTTCCTCATCTTCATCTGTAGAGGGTGCAGGCTGAGATCTGGTTATTGGCCTACACACATCGGTGGATGTGGATGGGAATTCCTCCTCTGTGCTTATCCTGACTGCCTCAGTGAGAGGTAAAAGGTGATTCCGATGCCAGGTTTTTATTGGCCCAGTGTTTCCTTCTGGCTTGATTTCATACACTGGGAGCCCTGGAAGCTTCCTACACACAACATAAGGCTGTGATCTCCAACGATCAGCCAACTTATGCTTGCCTGGGATGCCTAGATTCCTCAGCAAAACCCGGTCACCTGGTTGAAGATCCTGAACTCTTACTTTCAGGTCAAAGTTTCTCTTGTTCCTGTTGACTCTGGAGTTCGAGGTGGCTTGAGCCTGCTCGTAAGCTATCTTCAGGCTCCTCCGCAGCCTATCCACATACCCTCTATGGGAGGTCTCTGATGTGTGATCCAAGGAGGAACCAAAAGCCAGGTCGACTGGTAATCGGGCTTCACGGCCGAACATCAATCTGTAAGGTGAATACCCAGTGGCGTCACTTTTGGTACTGTTGTAGGCATGAACCAGTGCAGTAATGTGTTTACTCCAATGGGGTTTCTGTTCCGCAGTCAACGTCCCCAACATATTCAGGAGAGTCCTGTTGAACCTTTCCGGTTGAGGGTCCCCTTGTGGGTGATAAGGAGTAGTCCTGGACTTTTGTATGCCTAGTAGATCCAACAGTCTTTTTATTAATTTGCTCTCAAAGTCCCTTCCTTGGTCCGAATGTATCCGTTGAGGTAAGCCATAATGGACGAAGAACTTTTCCAGGAGAGTCTTTGCTACTGTGGTTGCTTGCTGGTCTCTAGTAGGAAATGCTTGGGCATAACGGGTAAAGTGATCTGTTACCACCAAGATGTCCCCCTGCCCACTCAGATCGGATTCCAAACAAAGAAAGTCTATGCAGACCAGGTCCATTGGTCCCTGGCTCTCCAAATGGCCCATTGGGGCAGCCCTCTGGGGCAATGTCTTTCGTTGTATACACCTGAGGCAGGAATGACAGTAACTCTCCACTTCTTTCCTCATGTGAGGCCAGTAGAACCTGTCCCTTACTAGTTGGAAAGTCCTCTCGGCTCCCAAATGACCATGATGATCGTGTAAAGCAATCAGTACCCTCTCTCTGTGCTTTTCCGGCAGGAGCAGCTGCCACTTTGCTTCTGGATCATCAGAGGGGCCCCTTCGGTAGACCACCCCTTGTTGCAACTGCAACCGATCCCATTCTTTCAGTATCAGCCGGGCTTCCTTCTTGGGGCTCTTCTGCAGCACATCAGACTGTTGATGTTCCAATGCCTTCAGCACCAGCCCACACAGTGGATCTTCCTCCTGATCTCTCCTGAGATCCTTTCTGGATAGCTTGGGGAGACCCTCTTGTACAACCTGGGAGACGTTGCAATAGCACCTGGGTACTCCCGCTGAGGATACTCCCACTTCTTCAGCTCTGGCCCCACCTCTACCATGTAGACTTGTCCCTTCACAAAGGGCTCTTACCCCCTCTGGAGTAAGTTGAGTCCAGTCTTCTGATGGATTTCGGGGGTCATGAGGCCTTCTTGATAGAGCATCCGCATCTCGATTACCAACCCCTGGTCTGTATTTCAGGCTGAAGGTAAATGCCGAGAGAGCAGCTAGCCACCTGTGACCGGTGGCGTCCAGCTTTGCAGTGGTGAGCAGGTATGTGAGGGGGTTGTTGTCCGTCTTTACCACGAATTCAGCCCCATAAAGGTAATCCTTCAACTTGTCTACCACTGCCCACTTCAGAGCCAGAAATTCAAGCTTGTGAGTCGGATAGTTTCTTTCGGCAGGAATCAAACTTCTGCTCACATAGGCAATCGGCTGCAGATGCCCTTCATGCTCTTGATAGAGCACTCCTCCCAGTCCGTCATGGCTGGCATCCACATGCAACTCGTATGGTTTGGCAGGGTCTGCATAGGCCAAAACTGGAGCAGTGGTAAGGCTCCACTTCAATTGTCTGAAGGCTTCCTCACATCCTGGAGTCCACTGGTCCTGGATGGACTCTTTCTTCCTTCTGGGCCCTTCTTTTGGCTTCCTTGACTGATCTGGGCTTACACTAACTTCTTCCTGTTTCTTCAGGAGCTCAGTGAGTGGGTGGGCTATTTTAGCGAACCCCTCCACGAACCTTCTGTAGTACGAACAGAAGCCTAAGAATGACCTGAGTTCAGTCACGTTGGTGGGCCTTGGCCAAGAAGTGACAGCTTCTAACTTCTTGGGATCGGTTGCCACTCCCTCTTCAGACACAATGTGTCCCAGGTAATTCACTGAGGGCTGGTAGAACTGGCATTTTTCCATAGAGAGCTTCAGACCTTCATCATGAAGTCTCTTCAGGACCTTCTCCAGGCGTTCTTCGTGCTCTTCCAACGTTCTTCCAAATACTATGACGTCATCCAGGTAAACTAGTACTTCAAGTAGGTTCATGTCACCCACTGTTTTTTCCATCAACCTCTGGAATGTTGCTGGGGCCCCAGACAGGCCTTGTGGCATTCGGTTGAACTCAAAGAATCCGACTGGGGTGATAAAAGCGGTCTTCTCTTTGTCTTCAGGGCACATGGGGATCTGATAATACCCACTCTTTAAGTCCAGCACACTGAACCACTTTGCTCCCGACAGGCTCTGCAGAGCATCCTCTATCCGATGTGTGGTGTACTGGTCAGGAATGGTCCTCCGGTTCAGGGTCCTGTAATCGATACATAGGCGTAGGGACCCGTTCTTCCTGACCACCACTATTGGGGAGGCATAAGGACTCCTGGACTCCCGGATAATGCCAGTCCTCTTGAGTTCAGCCAGTTGTTCCCTCAAATCTTCCAGATCTCCCAATGGGATTCGCCTAACCCTTTAACGAAACGGCTTGTCTTCCTCCAGTCGAATTCGGTGGGTGGCACTCTTTGCCAAACCCACATCAAATTCACTTTTTGAGAAAGCTGCCCTCCATCTCAGAAGTTGGGCTTTAGCTCTTTCTCTCCATGCAGGAGTAAGAGGCGTATTCTTTGGGCAGAATTCTTCTACAGGGATTTCTGCTGCTGGTCCTTCCGTCGAACCACATGCTGCGACTGGAGTTGCTGGGCTGACCTGTCCTAACAGTAGTCTGGCTGGCACCCTAACTGGCACAGCTGCTGTGTTGCGGACACTGACTGGAACTTTGCCGTGAGTTCTCTTCAATGCCCTGGTGGGCAATACTTCAGGGATAAGTTCTAACCCCTTTTTTTCTTCCTGGCTTGTATTTTCAAGGACAATGAAAGGACCTGTTTTTTTCCAGCTTAACTTGACGGAGGCTCTCAGACAGACTACTTCACCTGGCTGGACTAACCTCTTTTCCCTATCCAGGAGCCAGATTTTCCCCACTCCCTCTTCAGGAGCCTCTTCCTCCTGTCTAAGGTCTCGGTATGTCTGGGCCAACATTGGATGTATTTTAGTGGGGAGGGTCCCCTTCTGCAGCACAAGCGGTGCAAGTAGCCTCC
The DNA here is from genome assembly GCF_905171775.1 of Rana temporaria. Classification (NCBI taxonomy): domain Eukaryota; kingdom Metazoa; phylum Chordata; class Amphibia; order Anura; family Ranidae; genus Rana; species Rana temporaria. The sequence goes on from NC_053501.1 coordinate 105,279,545, forward strand.
TCACCAAGTCAGTGTTCGTCCCAATGATGAGGGAATTTTTGTCAGCCCCTGGGGGACGAGGGCACACTATGGCCAAGGTGTCGAAAGTCTCAGCCTCTCCTGCTGTACTTGGGTCGAAGGTGAGTCTGACCGGCAGGTAACCATCATATGGGAAGTTCTGGGTGCCTAATCCCCATATCTCTAGTTCCTCCAATTTCTGTAACGGCAGGTGCTTGAGATGTCTGTCATAGAAATCCCTGTAGAGCAAGGTTACTTGGGCTCCAGTGTCCAGCAGGGCTTTCGTATAAATCTCCTCTACTTGGATGGGAACAATTGGGGAGGGTCCCACTAGCTTGGGGGGAAATCCACTGATTGCAGTACCTTTGACCTGCCTGGTGGCTTGTACCTTCGCCTTTGGTTTTGGGGGTCTCTCTCTTTTCCCTCCTGGCTTGTTGGTGACCTCAGTGGTCAGGGGTATATGTGTCGGTGGGGAGTTCGCTATTGCAACCGGGCGCCCAGTTGACTCCTTCACTGGGGCCCTCTGAAGTTTTTCCCCCAGTTGTTTGGATTTTGTTTCAGTTACTGGGCTTGGGCACACTCGCCTGAGATGTCCTACTCCTCCACATTTGAAGCATACTGTCTGTGTTTGTTTCATAGGATGATTAATGGTAGGAGTCTCTGGAGCCTTGAGTGGCAGGACTTCTTCTGTCTGGGGTTTCACCAGACGAATCATCAACATGGTCATCATCTCCAGTATTTCTTTCTGGGTTTGGAACAGCTTCTCCAGTTCAGTCTGACCTACGGGTAGGTGGTGAATAGGTGAAAGCCATGATCCCTGTTCAACGCTTGTTGCCAATACATTAAGTTCCTGAGTGTCTGAGGGGACACCTATCTGCTGTATTTTAGCACTTGTGGTGCTAGGAGGTTGAAGTTTCCCCTGTTTTTGGTCCCTCTCAATCTCCATTTTATCCGCTTCATTCACTTTCTCAATGAGGACCTCATCCGGAGTGGAGGGATCTTCCAAATACTGCTTCAGTTGTAGCTTGATATAGTCACTCCTCAATCCCGTAGTCACAGATCTCCTAAATTTCCTCTTAACTAGCTCGGCTCCAAAATGTTCTCCATTTCCTTCTTCCTTTGATGTGAACAGCAGGCGGTCCTTGAGCTCAATGGCCCGAAATAGGAAGTTCTGAGGAGTCTCTCTATTATCCTGTGTCATATTTATCAGTCGATGAAACAGCTCAGTGGCATCTTCCTCCTCATAATAGCTTTTCAGTATCCTCTTTAGCTGGTTCAAGGTCAATCCACTCTTCCTCTCCAACATGCCCCTAACACTTGAACCTGGGCTGATGGCATGGATTACAGCCTCTCTAATTTCCGATTCCAGATATCCTTTCTGTAGCCCCAACTCTATTTGGTGTAGGAGGCTGGTGTAGGACAGTTTGTCCTTCTGCCCTCTTTCTCCTATCTGGCCGTCAATGTGGAAATCCTTCCGGATGGTTACTTCCTGCAAGCGGCCCTGGGTGCGTTTCTTCAGTACCTTCCCAGTGTTGGGCGTTATCTGGCCATCTTTCTGGTCCTCCAAAACGACACGTAACCCATTAATGCGTTCAGCTATCATACTGGAGGTCTCCTGAAACCTCTCCTGTATGTTACAGTACTGTCGCTTCAGATCAGCCAGCTGTCGTTCTGCCAGTGATTTAACAGCAGCCTCTGCTTTCCTGTCTAAAGGTTCTAACTGCTTTTGACTGGGAGAGCGCCCTTCATGTTTGCTGGGGTGTGTCAGGTGGAACTCTGTCTTTTCGGACAATTTTATACTGGCACCGTGGAAGTTTTCAGGGACATCCCGTTCCCACTCTATCAGTGCATAGGTGCAGTCGGTCCCAGGATCGGGTTTCACTGCGACCACGTAAGCCTTTATGTCCGGGGACAATGCTTGTACCAACTCTTTAATTTGTTTCTTTCCCCAGTCGCTCCCTGGAAGTTCAATGACCACGCTCGCTTCTGAGCTTGTCCCTTCTGCTTTGCACCATTGGACTACTTTGATGGGGTCCATGATAGCGTGAAGGGGCGGGCTTGCTTGTAGAGTGACAGGAATCCCGGACGAGCCCCCACGTGTAGCACTGACCCCCGAAGGAGCTGCTGGTTTAATTTGGGCCTGCACTCTACTAATAAACCCCACTAACTTGGCTCAATCCCCTTGGCACAGCTGTGATGCAATGCAATACAATACAATGTAAGACAATACAAAATACCTGTATTATAACCCCAGGATCCACTGACTGCATTTGGAGTGAGAAAAACAGTACGCCACAACAACTGGATACTTAACCAGAGATATATTTTACTGTGAAATATGCAAATAAGTGATTACAGTAATTGTGCTGTCATCCCAACGTAAGACGACAGCACAATTGATTTAAACATAAGCTTTTTGAAAACAATATACATAAACATTTTATACCTGGGAGCTCCCCCTACTTTATTAGCTATGCGTGAGATCTCACTTAAAGTACTTGGTCTTTTATCTTCTTTTCTTCGCTAGCTAAAGTGATTTGTAATCCACAGTTTTGATGAGTCAAATTGAAGTGAAAATGCTCCTGGTGTAACTGCAACAACTATTTTAAAATCGCTTGAAATGTCAAATTAGATAGGCCTCAAGCCTTCTCAGTTTCAGTTCCTCTGCTCCTCTGTGGAACTATAAATCCAAGTGAGGCCTGTATATGAGTCTGTGTGTAAACTTAGCAAACTGTGGGTCGTGACCCGCTCACCCACTGGATCGGAGCTCCGGGTAGTAACTTTTGTTCAGGGTCCTGTGACTGCAACTTGCTTCTCCGTCAGCTCTGTTCAGCTCCGCTGGATGGATCCGGTTCTCTGATGCTCGGATGAGTGTCTCTCGGTCTCTGCAATCCGGCCACTTCTCTAGCTCTCCGAGCTCAGCCTTTTTCTCCCCAGCAGCTCGGCATCAGCCTCCAGAAGGCTTTTGTTTACACTCTTGTCTCCCCTCGTCTCCAAGGCAACCAAAATCCTCAACCAAAACATCTCTCTGCATTACCAGTATTTGGGTCTCTCCTCGTCTCCAAGGCAACCAAAATACTAAACAAAACATCTCTCTGCATTACCAGTATTTGGTCACTAGATGGCTCCAAATACTTGAACATAGCAATGTCCATAGACGTTGTATTAAAGTATGCAAACACACATCAATATACAAGAATGTCAGCGCTACAATGGTAATGTAATACAATATCCTACATAAATCGGCCAACATATTACAACATTGACGTCTGAAAATCAAAGCGTGTGTATAGGCCTTAAGTCTTCCTCCTGCAGACATGCACGCTCTGGCTGCCCCATGAAGCCTCTATAACTCCTGAAGAGGTTGGGAGTCCACCTGACTCCCAGGTACAGACCTCTTGTCTGTTGTGTGGAGCCCTGAGCCATAGTCAGGTCACAACTAATAGCCCAGCACACAGCTGTGCAATCAGCGTGCCTGATTCTCCAAAAATCTGGCGTAAACCAGCAATCTTCTCAGTAGCACAGGGTCCCACTGCTACAGTAGATACACACTGCTCACAGCATCTGCTATAGCAATTATGAATGCTAAGGAAATGCTACATCAGAATGTCACTTGCTGCCACATCCATCCAAGAATGTAACATGTAACCAAGAGTTTAAAATATACCAGCTTTCTTCAAGGAGACAAGGATTCTTTAATTTATGATTTAGAGCATTTAGAGATTTAGCTTGACAATTTAAAATGTTGTTTTACTGAAAAAAAAATCAGTGCAAGAATTTATTTACAGAAAAGGTACTACAAAACACAATAGCAACTGCATAATTAATAGGATTAAAAGTGATCAAAGTTTGCTTGGTCTTTGGTTTCACGCAAAGTAGTTTGTTTGCTAAGTAGTCCAAGCTGATAATAGAGTCACTGGCCCGGATTCAGAAAGGAGATACGACGGCGTATCTCCGGATACGCCGTCATATCTCTGAGTGTGCGGCGTCGTATCTATGCGACTGATTCATAGAATCAGTTACGCATAGATTTCCCTAAGATCCGACCGGCGTAAGTGTCTTGCACTGTTGTATCTTAGGCTGCATATTTACGCTGGCCACTAGGTGGCGCTTCCGTATATTTACGCAAGCAATATGCAAATAGGTTGATACGCCAATTCAGAAACGTACGTCCGCCCGGCGCATTTTTTTACGTAGTTTACGTTAGGCTTTTTCCGGCGTAAAGTTACCCCTGCTATATGAGGGGTATCCAATGTTAAGTATGGACGTCGTTCCCGCGTCGAATTTTGAAAATGTTAAGTTGTTTGCGTACGTCGTTCACGAATAGGGCTGTACGTAAGTTATGTTCATGTCTAAAGCATTGACGTTTTGCGGCGTAATTTCGAGCATGCGCACTGGGATTCTTTCATGCGCCGTTCGTAAAAAACATCAAATACGTGGGGTCACACTAAATTTTGATAAAACACGCCCACATCATCCACATTTGAATTAGGCAGGCTTACGCCGGACCACATACATTACGCCGCCGTAACATAGGGCGCAAGTTCTTTCTGAATACGGAACTTGCGCCCTAATTTACGGCGGCGTAACGTATCTGAGATACGTTACGCCCCCCGAGAAGATACACCAATGTATCTGAATCCAGGCCACTGGCTCTCATGAATGACTTAAGTTCTTAAAGTGGTTGTAAAAGGCATAGCTCCCAACTGTCCCCGATTTCAAGGGACTGTCCCTGATTTGAAGCAATGTCCATCTGTCCCTGTTTCCTCCTCATTTGTCCCTCATTTTTAGTCTGATCTATATAGTTGTATATAAAATGCACTTTTTATCTATCAAAAGTGTTTTCCAGCGCTAAACTTTTCATCCAATTTCTAAATGTTGTATTTGTAAATTCCAAAAGCCAGTATAAAAAAAAATTGTAGTGTTACATGAGTATGTGATGACACTTGATTGCTATATAGGGTGGGGTCCGGATCTCCGGGTGCAGCGTGCCCGGGATGTGGAGACCCACTAACAGAGGTTTTTCGGTGATACTCTTGATGAAACTTTTTCACTGTATATCGCCATGTTATCTTGGAATTCTATTTATTTATTTTTTTGACAATTGCATTGTTGAACATGACTGTATTATGTATTGCTTTATGTTCAATGTATATTCTATTTGTATGCATATAATTCCTTTTCAATAAAAATGTATTGAATGAAAAAAATTGTAGTGGTATAAAAAGCACTTGTGAGTTTAACCAATCTCGTTTTTTTGCACAATTCTCCTTTAAACGGGCGTGGCAAGGGGTGTGTCCTATGCCTGTATACTTTTGCTGATAGGTGTTCCTCATTCCCATCTCAAAAAGTTGGGAGGTATGTAAAAGACAATTTTTTTTTTAAATAAAAAAGCTATTTATACTTACCTTACCTCTTTTTTAGCAGTCCCTTGCGGGCACTGTTCTCTCCTTCTCTTCTCTGATTGTCCCCATAGTAAGCCATATGCTCTGAGGGCCCCTGTGTGAGCGTGCTCCCCAGCCATGTTGTGTGCATCATGTGACCCCAGCTCCCTCCTCACAGGACAGGTCATAAGTATATACTGTAATGCTGCGTACACACGATTGGAAATTCCAACAAGAAAAGTCCGATGTGAGCTTTTGGATGGAAATTCCGACTGTGTGTATGGTCTGACTTTCGCTGTTGAAATTTCCCCAACAAAAGATTGAGAACTGGTTCTCAAATTTTCCGACGGAAAAAAATCCTATCGGAAAATCCGATCGTCTCGGAAGCATTGAACTTCATTTTCGCGGCTCGCCGTAGTGTTGTACATCACTGTGTTTTTGGCGGTCAAAAGTTCAGAGAACTTTTGTGTATGCAAGCCAAGCTTGAGCGGAATTCCATCGGAAAAACCATCCAAGGTTTTTCCAATGGAAAATCCGATCGTGTGCACGTGGCATGAGAGCAGGAAGAAAGACCAGTGGTGCTGCACATGGGATAGCACTGGATTAAGAGCAGACTCAGGCAAGTGTTTGAGGAGGGATGGAAACAAGTAGTGGCACATTTTTCACCTTGTTATTAGTGGTGGTTATAAAGCTTAAATAGCTTAAATATAAAAAATACTATACTTACCTGCTCTGTACAATAGTTTTGCACAGAGCAGCCCTGAGCCCTCTTATCTGGAGTACCCCACCAGCAATCTTGGCTCCATGTGGGGGCACTGATGCAGGCTTGCTCCCAAGCCAGGCTGTCTATGTCCATAGACGCATAGAGGATGGCTTAACCTCGCCCCCTTGATCCCTCCTCACAGGATTTGACTGACAGCAGCAGAAGCCAATGGCTCCCCCTGCTGCAGAGTCTCCTGTGAAAAGAGAGAGGGGAATAGGGTTTCTGCAGATGGGCACAGTGTTGGATCAAGATCGGGCTCAGGTAAGTGTTTCAGAGGGGCTGGGGGGAGCAGCTTATAAATAGGTGTGTGCAGCCTATTAGGATGTGCACCCCAAAGCTCAAACACTACCTACGGATCGCTCACTCGCTCTTCATTCAGAAAGGGAAGGGGCCAATAAATAACATATTTACTGGCCCCTTCCCACATTCATCCTAAAACATCCCTGCAACAACAGCCAGCAGGAGAGGAGGGAACCCAGCAGTGGTGTGGGGAGTAGAGGGAGGAGCTAGGGCAGTAGGGAGAATATATGCTTATATGCTGCACAGGGTGATTAGGGTGTGCCTGGGCATTAAGAGAATACATCAAGATAAAAAACCTTTTACTCTTACAATCACTTTATTGGGGGGAATGTATTAGGGTAAAAATTATTACTTTAGAACCTTTTTAAAATTCCTTTATAGTTTCAAGGGGGGGGGGAGATACTAAGCCATCTTTTTTGGTCCCTGAAGACGGGATGTACTTGTTCAGATATAACACAACCAGTCAAAGGGTTTCACAAGTGTGCAGAAAGGGGTTTTGAAATGTTTCATGATGTTCCAGATCCCGTAATGTCAACTTTTCTAACTATATTTATATGTTCAGATGACAAGTTTCCAAAATCCAACAACTGACCTAATATTAAACAGAATGAAATTATGATTTCATTATGATAGTATGAGGCCCCCACTGCTGTGTCTCAGCCAACCAGGAGGGAGAGTCCTGTACAGCCAAGTCTCTCGTACAACATGGCTGGATCGAGATGGGGCTCAGATAAGTATTGGGGGGCTGAGAGGGGGGGGCTGCTGCACACAGGTTTTTTTATCTTAATGCATAGAATGCATTAGGATAAAAAAAATACTTCTGCCTTTACAACCACTTTAAATATATTATAGTTCACCTTGGGATTCCGTGTGTATTTATGCAGAACATCTGAGGACCTTAAATAAGGTGTACAACCCTTCTAAAACAGTTTAATCTTGATGCTTACCTTGTATCTGGATATAGAACTCTTCACTTCTTTTGATGACACTGTTGGTCGGAGTTCTCACTTCACAGGAATAATTCCCAGAATCCTTAGGCTGAGCAGACTTGACTTCATATTGACGAGATGAACTAAATTTCTGTACCTCTCGTCCATCTCTGTAGAAAGCAAACTGCAGTTCTGTCCCCTGTCTGATTGGACTGAGACTTGTGTCACATATCAGGGTCATGTTGTCACCTTCTGTCTTCGGATACAGCATGGTGGTAATATTTGGCTTTGAGAACAGGTCTAGAATTGAGAAAATCATTAAATGTAACAACTTTAACTAAAATAGAAAGCATATAAACTACAAAACATACTGTATGTAGGGACCCTGCCCTATGCAGTGGTGTTCCTAGCTAAATTAAAAGGGGTTGTAAACCTTCTTGTTTTTTCACCTTAATGCACCCTATGCATTGAGGTGAAAAAACACCTTGCAGTGTCCGGCCCCCCCCCCAGCCCCCCCATTTTACTTACATGAGCCCCAAATTTCCATGGGCGCATTCCCGCCATCCCTCTCTCCATGGAGTCCCGGCTTTGATTGGATAGATTGAAAGCAGTGCTGCCATTGGCTCCCGCTGCTGTCAATCAAATCCAATGACACGGGCAACAGGGGCGGGGCCAAGTCATACACTCGGCATCCATAGATGCCGAGTGTATGACACAGGAGCGTGCCAGCAAGGTAACCGCCACGGGAGAGCGCTTCTCCCAGGGGGTTATCTAATGCGGGGAGGAGCCACGAGAGCCGCCGAGGGCTCTCAGAAGAGTAGGATTGGGGACATTCTGTGCAAAACTAGCTGCACAGTGGAGGCAAGTATGACAGGTTTGTTATTTAAAAAAACAAAAAACAAGCTTTAGTATCACTTTAACGTTTTGAGTCTTCCCTATGTCTAGTGGCTTGATTGCTTCCACCTATAGCTGGGAGGAGGCTCCAGCAAGCAGTATTGAAAGGTTTTCCCATGTGGTTATGAATTTTTATCTGACCTCCCCAACCCTTGAGCAGCTGACTTAGAGGTAAGGCTTTGGGAGATGATAACTGATTGGGAGCACCTTTACATAACTATCTCTCCCCCGGGGGCTTCTTCCTGGGAGGAGGCCTATGCGAAGAACTGTTGCCTGGGCCTGGCCTCAGCATTAACCATGTGCTGAGTGCCCTGGAAACTAAACTAGATCTGGGGTGGATACCCAATGGGAAGTTGGCTGAAGAGAGAATCAGTGTTACAGAGGAGATGGGTAGAAGCTGCCATCTGGACATTGTAAGAAGGATTCTTTACCCAAAGGCTGCTTACAGAGGGACAGAGGCCAGATAAGTGTGCGAGGAAACACTGTGGGGTTTATAAGTGCCCCGCTAGTGACCAAAAGACGCATAAAATTACAGTGGTAATTGTAACGGTCACCACCGTTTACGACCTTCCATCAACCCACGACAGCTTATTGACACTCCACAATCAGGCAAACGAACACGACCCATAAGAATTCCCCCCAGACACGAGACACACAGCTCTGTGTTCTGGTTTCAAATGCAAGACAACTTTAATGGTTAGCTCTCAAGTTTATATACAGTTTAAGCATGAAAGGAACAATCAAACTCTCCACCCACACATCACACCCTGGGGGAGCTTCAATACACCTTCAGATGGCTAATTGCTAAACATTCCAGCCATCTCGGTGCTGGGCTATAATTATCATGATCTAATCACTCCACCTGAGAAGTCACATTCCTTCATTAACAGAATTCAAACAAAACACCATCACACAATGCATTCCCCTCAAACCATATCTTTAGACAGACGTTCTGTGTCCGCATACAGCTTGACAAGTTCCATTCCACACACAAAACAGTATTTAGCATACATAATTAGAGATCCTGGACCAGACTCAATTAGCATGTCAACAGTCTACACAGAGAGATGAGTCATAGAATAAACCAACACTTTGCAATATGAGCTATCAGTAATGTCCCCTGTCCTGTAATTTAGGATATAATTTCTCAGTCACCCTATGGCCCTATCGGACATAAGGTGACCCTAGACATAAGAGTTATTAATGACGCTGGCACAGGAGTACCCCTCATCCTTCCAAAGTCTCTGTTTGTCCCGGGTCATTCCGTTACAGTAATGCACCGGTAAAATTAGAGAAGTGCCAAGAGACAGTGGCGTAGCGTAGGTTGTCGGGTTGAAGGCAGGTAAATTTGTGCCCCTTAAAGCAAAGTTCCTCCCAAAAATTGAACTTCTGCTTTTTGGAACCCTCCCCCCCTCCGGTGTCACATTTAGCACCTTTCAGGGGGAGGAGGGATCAGATACCTGTGTAATACAGGTATTTGCTCTCACTTTCGGACATAGATCACTGTGGTGATCTACGCCACGTCCGGCCTCTACTCAGTCCCCCTTTTCTGTCTTCCGGGAGACACACAGGTGCCAGAAGACAGCAGGGACCAGTGGGATCGCACAGCATGACTCGCGCATGCTCTGTAAGGAACCAAGAAGTGAGGCCGCAAGGCTTCACTTCCTGATTCCCTTACCGAAGATGGCGGCGGCAGCACCCGAGAGCCAAGGGACAGATCGGCTTCGGGTGCCGACATCGCGGGCAACCAGGACAGGTAAGTTATTTATTATAGTAGAATTTATGATTTTGTGTTTCAAATTTTATCATACCCGGGATGTCTATTAGACTCTTGTTTGGACAGATTTAAAGAGGAAGTAAACCCCGGTGGGTGTTACTTCCTCTTTGTTTCCCTGCAAAGGTAGCATAGTAGCCCATTATGTGTCACTTACCTGCAGGAGAATCCCGCGATGTCCCCAGTCTTCCTCGCTAGTAACGAGCGTCCATTCTTCACCCCTCTTCTTCCGGGGTTCCCAAACTCCAGCTCTGTGACTGGCCGGGGTCGCGTGACGTCACTCCTGCGCAGGCGTGCGAGAACCGTCACTTACAACATGACCCCATTCATAAAACTCAGTGCGCCTGCGCCGTAGACATTGGTACAGTCTTTTTTGCAAATATCTCCTAAACCGTGTAGGTTAAGGAGATATTTCTTGAAAAAAAAAGGATAAGGACACAATGGGATGGGGGAAAGTGCTGCTCACCCCTAAATAGATAATGAAAAAAGGAAAGTTTCCCCAGTGGGGTTTTTAGGCAGCAAATGTTGTTGCTTGTTGTGGGAAATTACAAAGGCGTACCAATATTTGTAAAAAAGGTAGAAAAGATATTTATTTTAGCAAGTAGAACAAGTTTGATTATAAAACAATGAGCTCTGGTACAGTTTAAACATTGAGAACACATACATATGATGATAAAGCATCAAAGTTGCATGACATTGATCAACATGATTGGCTGATCTTTGAGTCAAAATGTTCCTGACGCGTTTCGACTCTTGCATGTGAGTCTTCTTCGGAGGAAAAGGTATATGATGCAAACTATAACAAAAAATAAATATATAATAATAGAATACATAATATATAGTACAGTCTGAGTAAGAATATGTTTTAAAATGTATAGTTACCAACTCACAGGTTGTGTTTCTCAGTTTTATTTGGACCAGAGTAGAGTTAAAGTCCTGAGGATCCCTGATAGCTTGTCTCCATACGGGTGGTCTATACCCCCACACGAGAGTCCACAGAAATGCCCCTTATGAGTGGCCTACAGGAACTCACAGTGTGAGTGGGAAGGAATCCAAGTACAGCCAGGGAGCGTGGGCCGGGCAGGTGGACAGGGGGCCCAGCAAAGCAAGCTGCCTGAGTGATGCCTATTTAAGAGTTCAAAAATAGAGTGGTATGAGTACCAAATTTAGATATATTTTAAAGTATAAAAATAATAATAAATTGTATCAGTAGATGGCGCTAGACCTGCACATGTACCCCATTATAATAGTATATATGTAAAGACGGATATCTAGAGTACCATATAAAACTTAATTATGTAAGTGCATATGGAAAGTTCAGTGGTGTAAAGGAAGGGGTGATGATGGGAAGGGTAATCGAACTTAATTTCGATTTGTTATATGAAATACAATATAGATTAAATTAGGATACCAAAAAATTATTATATGTTGGTATAATGTGTGGTGAATCAAAACAAAAGTGTATGTGTAGGGATGAATTTCTTAGTGAGTGTGAAATGTGTATGTGTGGGTGAATATGTGAGAGACAGGAAAAATAAAGAATAAAAATTGTTGGGTAGAAATAAATAAATATAAAACAGTAGAATTAAATAAGTGAATAAATGGGTGGATGGTGATGTGTGAATATGATAATAAATGGTAAAGGACACAAACAAAGGGAACGAAACTGCTATGAGTGGGGGCTAATGGGGTGAAAGGTAGGTAAATATGTTAGATAAAAGAGTGCCAGTTAGATTAGTGTAAAAGTGTGCAGCTAAATGATAAAAAAGTGCATTATTAATAAATAGTGTTGTTATAGAGATTAAATAGAGTTGTAATAAAGTTACCTTGTTTGGATGTATAATAGATTATAGAAACAAATTCCAGAAGAGGCATTAGTAGGCGTATCTGGAGAAAAAAAGGTGTGATTCATAAATAATAATGAATCAACAGAAAAAAGTTGTTGCAAGTGTGCAGAGTTTTGGAAGATTGTAGTCTTACCCTCTGTGTGGTGTATCCAGTAAGGTATGGGAATGGGATCACAGGCAGGTGTCAGGTGTACACCTAGTGTGTTTAAGTATGTGCATGTCAGGTGCCTCCACTTAGGTAATCACTCTTAGGCAGCTGATGCCTTGCTTGGAAAATCCCTGTCCAACCTGGTGGGCTGCCCCTCCCAAACAAGCTCCTCCAACTGAATCAGGATGCCAGGGTCAGATGACCCTCCCAGCTGTGAGCTCCTCGGCGTCAGAGAGGGGAATTAACCCCAACCCTCTGTTGCGATTGCGAGCGCCGCAGTGACGTCACGTGCGCGCGCACGGGGCGTCCACGGCTCCAGGGAGCGTCGCTGACGCCGTCAGTGGGGAGGAAACACCTCCATCATGGCGCAGTTAGCACCATCTTGTGGAGGAAGAAGAGAACACAGGGCCCTGCGTCTCCCCCTCCCCACTGAGAGACCACAAAGGTAGCAAATTGTAGAGGTACTCAAGAGGGAAAAACCACCCGGTGGAGACATGACAGGGTCCTATAGGAAGAAAAAAGATATATTAATAAAGTACTTATTTATAGATATAGAAATAAATTCTGCTGAAAGTGAACATTTATGCCCATCACAGCAGAGATTACATACATGATTATATTACAGTCACAGCATTGATCATGAGCAGTGGATGTCAAAAGATTTATGCATAGACCATATATGCTTGTTTTTTGGAGTTTTATCATGAACATCTGGCATTGCCGCTGTGGGTGGGTAAACATATGTTGAATTGTCTATACTATGGACTATGATACTTAGAGGGGGATATAGGGATATAGAGATGTTCCGAGTGGCTATTTGGAGTTTTTTTGGAATAAGAGAAAATGTACAAAATAATAATAATATTGATTGTACCAAATTTTATGTATTTGGAACAGAAGCATCCAGATATATGGATATTAGCCATATATTGATTCTGATGGTGGTGCCATGGACATGACATGTGTGGGTATTTAATGAAGAATATGATATATACATAGAACAATTTTATTGGGTTTTTCCCGAGGTGAAACCTTTTAAAAAGGGGGCGAATGAAAGGGCATCATTCAGGCCTGGTTGCTGAGTAGCCCCCAGCCTGAATATCCATTTCTGTTCGCGTTGTAGTACAGTTTTATTCCAGTCGCCTCCCCGATCTGGAACAAGAACGTGATCGAGGGCGGCAAAACTTACGTGTGGTACACGATAGTTATGAGAGAGGGCAACATGCCTCCCTATGGGGAGGTAAATGTTCCCAATGGTCATACTATACTTGTGTTTGGAGATTCGTTTTTGGAATTCCTGTTTAGTTTTACCTATGTAATAGGCCCCACACTCGCACTCCATGAGATACACCACTCCGCGTGTGCGGCAATTCACAAAATATTTGGGCTTGAAGGTCTCGCCATTTGGGAGGCAAAAGGTTTTTTCTCTTCTTATTAGGCAACAGCATGAGCAGTGTCCACACTGGAAGGTACCAGGTAGGGGACACCGTGATTTCTCATTTGTAATATCCTTGAACTCACTAGACACTAAAAAATCCCTAATAGACATGGCCCGCCTATGTATAATGGAGGGATGTGTGGTAATGAAGGGATTAATTTTAGGGTCATCGGTTAAGATTGTCCAGTGTTTCTGTATTATGTCTTTTATCGCTTTGTGTTGCAAAGAATAGCGGAAGACTGGTCTAGTGGTCTCGGATTTGAAGTCAGTTATAGTTTTCTTTTTCGATAAGAGATCATTTCTTAATTGAGTAGAGGATCGGTTATAGGCCCTGCGCAGGCAGTTTCTACTATATCCTCTGGTTAGAAGTCTAGTCTGGAGTTGGTCTGCCTCCTCCCTGAAGAGCGAGTCTGTTGAGCAATTGCGGCGGAGCCGCAAATATTGCCCATAAGGGATGGAACTTTTTAAGGGAATTGGATGGTGGCTGTCAAAGTGTAAGATGGTATTGCCTGCTGTAGCTTTCCGAAACAGAGTACTGCGTAAGTATCTGTCAGGATCAATGAACAATTTCACATCAAGGAAAGTTAAAGTATTTTTGTCATGTATCATAGTGAATGTCAGGTTAAAGTCGTTGATGTTCAATGCATTGAAGAAGGCAAGGAGGTCCTTTTCGGCTTTGTAATTTCCCACAACAAGCAACAACATTTGCTGCCTAAAAACCCCACTGGGGAAACTTTCCTTTTTTCATTATCTATTTAGGGGTGAGCAGCACTTTCCCCCATCCCATTGTGTCCTTATCCTTTTTTTTCATATATTTTCCCGGTGGCTAAACACCTATTCTTCCCCACATGGACACAGGAAAGTATAACCTATGAGCTCTGGCACTGTGCAACTGTATTTAACATATGTTTGTTTGTTGTTTTATGGTTTTGAATAACTAGAAGTGTTAACATGTCCGCCTATCAAGGCGATGAATGGATGAACCTGATGCAACAATATGAAGCAAAATTTGAAAAAGGGGAACAGGTCGATACCCAGATCTCTTCCCATTTTCGCAAACTGGGAAAACTCCTAGAAAAGAAGTCGTCTCTGTTCTGGCACATTAAGTCTTTTGAAAGATATACTAGCGCCAAGATAAACCCTTTTGGTCTTCGCATACAAATTTTTCCTCACACTGAACAAGTGGATACCCCTTTCAAAAAAGAATGGGAAACCAACTTACAGTTATGCTCTCAAGAGATGATGAATATCCTATCTCGGGAATACACTAGACAAATTGCTGTAGTGGATACCGAGATTGGTACTTTGGAGGCTCTGCTGTCTCCCCATAAAAAACATGATGCATATATTAAACTGCAAACAATGCTTGAAACTAATCTGTTATCTTTTAACAAGAATATTCTACAGGATAAAGAAGTCAAATTCTGGCGTGATAAGTCTGCCTTTTCCGAGGAGCGGGCCTATAAATGGAACAATACCTCTGCACAAATGCAACATAAAAAAGTCCCACGTGAGTACAAACAAGGACCTAATGCAACAAAAACAACTTCTAATGTGCCCCCCCAACCTCTATTAGGACAGGATAACAATCCCGTCCATAAAGGTCGAGGAAAATACAAAAGAAATCGCAATAATAGAGGCTCTGAAGAACAAGATGTAAAAAAACGCATTGTTACCAATGATCCTATCATTGATGATGACACCTTTGTGGTTGATACGAACACACCATCGACTGTGATCAATGGTACTACATATCCCACTAATTTTGATCTAATCGATACTCAAGCTAATAAAACTGGCATTTTGGATACACTTGAACCAGTTCTACGAAAAACTTTAAACCCCTCAGGGGGTCCCGGCTCTCCCCTCCCCAAAAAAATGGGCAAGGGCCTGGATCCCTTTGTTGTCCGGCTACCAACCGGCAACTAAGTATCATTAACTTATCCTCTCATCCATTAACCCCTGATGAGGAAACAGTTCTCTTACGTGGTCTCACCTTCTGCCCTGAACGCAATTTTGATCTTTTCGAGGCCATTACTGATCTTCACCTTTTTGCGCGCAAACTAACATTGAGAAGCCTTTATTCTAAACATACTAATTCAGACACAACAGACTGGTCAGGTGTCTCTATGAGAGAATTTAAGGCATTAAGGGACCTCACTCTGTTATATGAGGAAAACAACACGGCTGATCTAATTGACCTCATTGATTTAGATACATTATTGGAGGAACCTCTTTTGGTGTCCGACAATGCCCTCCATATGTTCAAACTTCCCTCTAAAAAATTCCCTCCACTTGGCACTAACCCTAGCATACTTACCTTTGTGCGACAAACAATGCGAGACATGTGTAAGCTTGCCACCACTCACTTACGCCCCAAAAATCTCAGTCAAAAAGAATTCAAGGCCCTCGATTCTCTACGCAACAACAAACAAATTATTATCAAACAATCAGACAAAGGGGGAAATGTTGTCTTGATGGACAACCAAACCTACCTTGACATGTGCCAAACCATCTTAAGAAACAATGACTGGTATTGTAAAATATCCATAAACAACATCACCCGTTTCTATATTGATTTCTATAAATTCGTTGATCAGGCCTTTTCTCAAGGTGTTATCTCTCTAGATCTACGAGACTTCATCAGAACCAAGCACCCCAAAACGGCCACTTTTTATAGCTTGCCCAAAATTCACAAAAATAAGACCCCCATTCCTGGACGACCTATAGTTTCCGGGATCGGTTCGATTTCCGAAAACCTCAGCCAAGTCATAGATGCGCACCTTCAACCCTATGTCATATCTCTTCCTTCTTTTACTAAGGACACCATGCATTTTTTGCAAACCATTGAGGGATGCATGCTGTGTGATCAAGCTTTCCTCGTCTCTATTGACGTGGAAGCATTATATAGCAGCATCCCTCATGAAAAGGGCCTCAGTGCTATTGAAGAGGTCCTTACACGTGGACATATGTTCACTCCTGATTTTAATGATTTTTTGATTAAGGGTTTGAGATATATCTTATATCACAACTTTTTCTCCTTTGATCGCTCCCACTACCTCCAGGTGCAAGGCGTAGCGATGGGGACATGTTGTGCCCCATCCTACGCCAACCTGTACCTGGGGGAGTGGGAGCGATCCCTCCCAGACGATGATAACCTCGCCGTGTACCTCCGCCACATTAAACTGTGGCGGAGGTATATTGATGACATTTTCATCGTCTGGGATGGCCCCGAAAAGGACCTCCTTGCCTTCTTCAATGCATTGAACATCAACGACTTTAACCTGACATTCACTATGATACATGACAAAAATACTTTAACTTTCCTTGATGTGAAATTGTTCATTGATCCTGACAGATACTTACGCAGTACTCTGTTTCGGAAAGCTACAGCAGGCAATACCATCTTACACTTTGACAGCCACCATCCAATTCCCTTAAAAAGTTCCATCCCTTATGGGCAATATTTGCGGCTCCGCCGCAATTGCTCAACAGACTCGCTCTTCAGGGAGGAGGCAGACCAACTCCAGACTAGACTTCTAACCAGAGGATATAGTAGAAACTGCCTGCGCAGGGCCTATAACCGATCCTCTACTCAATTAAGAAATGATCTCTTATCGAAAAAGAAAACTATAACTGACTTCAAATCCGAGACCACTAGACCAGTCTTCCGCTATTCTTTGCAACACAAAGCGATAAAAGACATAATACAGAAACACTGGACAATCTTAACCGATGACCCTAAAATTAATCCCTTCATTACCACACATCCCTCCATTATACATAGGCGGGCCATGTCTATTAGGGATTTTTTAGTGTCTAGTGAGTTCAAGGATATTACAAATGAGAAATCACGGTGTCCCCTACCTGGTACCTTCCAGTGTGGACACTGCTCATGCTGTTACCTAATAAGAAGAGAAAAAACCTTTTGCCTCCCAAATGGCGAGACCTTCAAGCCCAAATATTTTGTGAATTGCCGCACACGCGGAGTGGTGTATCTCATGGAGTGCGAGTGTGGGGCCTATTACATAGGTAAAACTAAACAGGAATTCCAAAAACGAATCTCCAAACACAAGTATAGTATGACCATTGGGAACATTTACCTCCCCATAGGGAGGCATGTTGCCCTCTCTCATAACTATCGTGTACCACACGTAAGTTTTGCCGCCCTCGATCACGTTCTTGTTCCAGATCGGGGAGGCGACTGGAATAAAACTTTACTACAACGCGAACAGAAATGGATATTCAGGCTGGGGGCTACTCAGCAACCAGGCCTGAATGATGCCCTTTCATTCGCCCCCTTTTTAAAAGGTTTCACCTCGGGAAAAACCCAATAAAATTGTTCTATGTATATATCATATTCTTCATTAAATACCCACACATGTCATGTCCATGGCACCACCATCAGAATCAATATATGGCTAATATCCATATATCTGGATGCTTCTGTTCCAAATACATAAAATTTGGTACAATCAATATTATTATTATTTTGTACATTTTCTCTTATTCCAAAAAAACTCCAAATAGCCACTCGGAACATCTCTATATCCCTATATCCCCCTCTAAGTATCATAGTCCATAGTATAGACAATTCAACATATGTTTACCCACCCACAGCGGCAATGCCAGATGTTCATGATAAAACTCCAAAAAACAAGCATATATGGTCTATGCATAAATCTTTTGACATCCACTGCTCATGATCAATGCTGTGACTGTAATATAATCATGTATGTAATCTCTGCTGTGATGGGCATAAATGTTCACTTTCAGCAGAATTTATTTCTATATCTATAAATAAGTACTTTATTAATATATCTTTTTTCTTCCTATAGGACCCTGTCATGTCTCCACCGGGTGGTTTTTCCCTCTTGAGTACCTCTACAATTTGCTACCTTTGTGGTCTCTCAGTGGGGAGGGGGAGACGCAGGGCCCTGTGTTCTCTTCTTCCTCCACAAGATGGTGCTAACTGCGCCATGATGGAGGTGTTTCCTCCCCACTGACGGCGTCAGCGACGCTCCCTGGAGCCGTGGACGCCCCGTGCGCGCGCGCAGTGCGCGCGCACGTGACGTCACTGTGGCGCTCGCGATCGCAACAGAGGGTTGGGGTTAATTCCCCTCTCTGACGCCGAGGAGCTCACAGCTGGGAGGGTCATCTGACCCTGGCATCCTGATTCAGTTGGAGGAGCTTGTTTGGGAGGGGCAGCCCACCAGGTTGGACAGGGATTTTCCAAGCAAGGCATCAGCTGCCTAAGAGTGATTACCTAAGTGGAGGCACCTGACATGCACATACTTAAACACACTAGGTGTACACCTGACACCTGCCTGTGATCCCATTCCCATACCTTACTGGATACACCACACAGAGGGTAAGACTACAATCTTCCAAAACTCTGCACACTTGCAACAACTTTTTTCTGTTGATTCATTATTATTTATGAATCACACCTTTTTTTCTCCAGATACGCCTACTAATGCCTCTTCTGGAATTTGTTTCTATAATCTATTATACATCCAAACAAGGTAACTTTATTACAACTCTATTTAATCTCTATAACAACACTATTTATTAATAATGCACTTTTTTATCATTTAGCTGCACACTTTTACACTAATCTAACTGGCACTCTTTTATCTAACATATTTACCTACCTTTCACCCCATTAGCCCCCACTCATAGCAGTTTCGTTCCCTTTGTTTGTGTCCTTTACCATTTATTATCATATTCACACATCACCATCCACCCATTTATTCACTTATTTAATTCTACTGTTTTATATTTATTTATTTATTTCTACCCAACAATTTTTATTCTTTATTTTTCCTGTCTCTCACATATTCACCCACACATACACATTTCACACTCACTAAGAAATTCATCCCTACACATACACTTTTGTTTTGATTCACCACACATTATACCAACATATAATAATTTTTTGGTATCCTAATTTAATCTATATTGTATTTCATATAACAAATCGAAATTAAGTTTGATTACCCTTCCCATCATCACCCCTTCCTTTACACCACTGAACTTTCCATATGCACTTACATAATTAAGTTTTATATGGTACTCTAGATATCCGTCTTTACATATATACTATTATAATGGGGTACATGTGCAGGTCGAGCGCCATCTACTGATACAATTTATTATTATTTTTATACTTTAAAATATATCTAAATTTGGTACTCATACCACTCTATTTTTGAACTCTTAAATAGGCATCACTCAGGCAGCTTGCTTTGCTGGGCCCCCTGTCCACCTGCCCGGCCCACGCTCCCTGGCTGTACTTGGATTCCTTCCCACTCACACTGTGAGTTCCTGTAGGCCACTCATAAGGGGCATTTCTGTGGACTCTCGTGTGGGGGTATAGACCACCCGTATGGAGACAAGCTATCAGGGATCCTCAGGACTTTAACTCTACTCTGGTCCAAATAAAACTGAGAAACACAACCTGTGAGTTGGTAACTATACATTTTAAAACATATTCTTACTCAGACTGTACTATATATTATGTATTCTATTATTATATATTTATTTTTTGTTATAGTTTGCATCATATACCTTTTCCTCCGAAGAAGACTCACATGCAAGAGTCGAAACGCGTCAGGAACATTTTGACTCAAAGATCAGCCAATCATGTTGATCAATGTCATGCAACTTTGATGCTTTATCATCATATGTATGTGTTCTCAATGTTTAAACTGTACCATAGCTCATTGTTTTATAATCAAACTTGTTCTACTTGCTAAAATAAATATCTTTTCTACCTTTTTTACAAATATTGGTACGCCTTTGTAATTTCCCACAACAAGCAACAACATTTGCTGCCTAAAAACCCCACTGGGGAAACTTTCCTTTTTTCAGGAGATATTTCTTGCACCTACAGGTAAGCCTTAATCTAAGCTTACCTGTAGGTGAAATTTCTACCTGAGGATTTACAACCACTTCAAGTGTGTTATTCCTAAGAATTACAGGCCTACAATATACAGTAAAATGCCAAATTTCTATGCAAAACAATGTACCACTTTGAGACGTACAAATGTGACATAATCATACCGCCAGGGAGGTTAAAGAGACCCTGTCATCAACTTAAAGCCTAAGTTTAATTATTTTTATTTTTTTAATCAGAACAAGGAATGTTACTTACATTTGATGAGAAGTGTCCCTTGTGCTGGTGCCGACTGTCTTTGTTGAAACTTTATGCCCTCTTTGGGAGGATGAAAAAAAGGTTCTCCTCCTCCATTCATAGAGTGCTTTTCATTGATGGAAGCTACAGTGCAGCTTATATGAATGATGGAGGGGGCAGAAAGATGGGGGGGGGGGCATATTTGGCACTTCAGCTGCTGTATTAACCCCCCACAGCATTGGAATATATTTACTGCGAGGGTATGGAGGAGGGCAGAGCACTGAAAATTTCAACTAACACAGCCAGAACCAGCATAAGGAACATTTCTCATTAAGTATAAAACTGTAAAAAAAAAATAAAAAAAAAATGAATAAAAAATACTTGCAAGGTTTTTCCTTTCCATAAACAATTTGTTTTAAATTTTCAATATGCCTTTGAACTTTGTAGAAAAAATTGAGTTCTCCAGAAAGGTCAGTTCCCTAGCATAGCCCCTTCCCTCCTTGCACATCATAGCCCTTTCCTCTTCTAGTGGTTGTAAACCAGTGGCGGCTGGTGCTCAAAATTTTTGGGGAGCGAAAACAAACGAAAAAAACCCCCATCAATTGCAGCCTTACTGTGCCCATCAATTGCCGCCACTGTGCCCATCAATTGCCGCCACTGTGCCCATCAATTGCAGCCACTGTGCCCATCAAACGCAGCCACTGTGCCCATCAAACGCAGCCACTGTGCCATGCCATCAAATGCAGCCACTGTGCCATCAATTGTTGCCACCGTGCCCATCAATTGTCACCACTGTACCCATCAATTGTTGCCACTGTGCCATGCCAAACGCAGCCACTGTGCCATCAATTGTCGTCACTGTGCCATGCCAATCGCAGCCACTGTGCCATGCCATTGTCGCCACTGTGCTCATCAATTGTCGCCACTGTGCCATGCCATTGTCGCCACTGTGCCCCTCAATTGTTGCCACTGTGCCATGCCAAACGCAGCCACTGTGCCATCAATTGTCGCCACTGTGCCATGCCAAACGCAGCCACTGTGCCATCAATTGTCGCCACTGTGCCATGCCAAATGCAGCCACTGTGCCATGCCATTGTCGCCACCGTGCCCATCAATTGCCGCCAGTTTGCCCCTAAAATGCCGCCAGATTGCCGTCTCCCCTGTCTGGCACTTACCTGTCTCGGTTAGCCATCCTCGGATCCTCCTTCACGATCACTCGAAGTAGTCCCGCCCTCGATGTCGCTTCAGCCAATCAGGTTACCGGTAACCAGATTCGGTGACCCTGATTGGCTGAGATGCGTGTCAGTGTTAACCAGGGAACGCACCCCCCGTGCATCCCCTGGTTAACTATTTGGAAGCCGATTACAGCCCTCAGGCCGCTGGCTCTGATAGACACTTCCACAGCCAATCAGCTGCCAATATGTAGATGGCCGGCGCTCGCCAGGGGGCCGGCCATCTGAATAGTGGGCAGCGGCGACAATACATAGATTTATGCAATGCATGAATCTTCTTATTGTTTTTCAGTAGTGGTGTAGGAGAGAGGGGGCAGCGCTCCTGCGCCCTCTATGGACGCACCGCCACTGTTGTAAACCCTTTACAACCACTTTAACCTACAGGAAAGCCAAGATTAAGGCTTACCTGTAGGTGCTTAAAACATCTCCTAAACCTACACGGTCTAGGAGATATTTGCAATGTCCCCGAACGATGCCTTCTACTGCGCATGCGCCGTCTTGAAAGGGCACGCCATGCCGTTTCAAGCTGGGGTCATCCCGTGACTGACGGCTCCCACGCGACCCCGGCCAGTCACAAATCCGTAGTTCGCAGACCCCGGAAGAAGAGGGGTGAAGAATGGCCACTCGCTACCAGTGAAGAAGACTGGGACATTGCGGGTTTCTCCTGCAGGTAAGTGTCACATAATGGGCTACTATGCGATGCTTAGTAGCCCATTATGATTTACCTTTACAGGGAAACAAAGAGGAAGTAAAACCCATCAGGGTTACATCCTCTTTAATGACTGTCTGTGCTGTCTCCTCTCCTCACTTCATTATAAAAAAGTTCACGTAGCTGCTCATGGTGGCTACATACATGATTTGCTGCAGGATAGCCAAATTCTTATGTCTCCATGGTCCTGGTGGTCATCTAGAACACACCTGACCTGTAGAAGCTGTGATCTATGTGGAGACGGAGGTCCAGCTCACACTGGTATGGGAACAGATGGCCGGAGCCATAGTTATTCTGTATTAGTTACAGACAACACCATAGACACACAATGAGTTACCTCTGACATGTAGGGACACTTCATCTGTGTGCGTTATATATTCATCCCGGGATAATTCTTGTTCACATCGGTATCTTCCAGAATAGTCAATGTTTCCATTATGAAAGGAGATAGAGAAATCATGGAGATGTCCATATATGAAATCATTATTCTTGTAGAGTGTTATCCCGCGTGCAGAATATTCCGGACGGCTGTGACACTTTATATTTATGTCTCTTCCCCAATACACAAAGATTGGAGCCTGCAGGATAAGAGGACCTACAATACAAAATGGTTATTAAATTATTACGATAAACAATCCTAAGAAAAAACTGAATATACATATTGCAGTAACTCGTATTGTATTTGCCATTTAGACTTCAGGGGTCAGATTCACAAAGGACTTACAACGGCGTATCTCCACGTATGCTGTCGTAAGTCCGAATGTGACCCGTCGTATCTATGCGCCTGATTCTTAGAATCAGTTACGCATACATTTGGCCAAGATACGCAAGTCTCCTATGCCGTCGTATCTTGGGTGCATATTTACGCTGGCCGCAAGGGGCACTTCCGTAGATTTTCGCGTCGAATATGTAAATTAGGTAGATACGCCGATTCACGAACGCACTTGCGCCCGCTACGCCGTTTATGTTAGGCTTACGTCCAGCGTAAAGTTACCCCTGCTATATGAGGCGCAGCCAATGCAAAGTATGGACATCGAAACAAGTGTATCTTTTTACGTTGTTTACGTAAGTCGTACGTGAATGGGTATGTGCGTAGGTTACGTTCACGTCACAGGCATTGAGCCGGCATATCTTAGGGAGTAAATTCGACGTGATACCAAGCATGCGCCATACGATCGGCACTTCATTTGCATGGGGTCACGGCTCATTTTAATAAAACACGCCCACCTCTTCCACATTTGAGTTACGCGGGCTACGTCGACCGATTTACGCTACGCCACCGCAACTTACGGAGCAAGTGCTTTGTGAATACTGCACTTGCCTGTCTAAGTTGCGGAGGCGTAGCGTAAATAGGATATGCTATGCCCGCACAAAGATACGCTCTCCCACGTGAATCTGGCCCCAGATTACAAAGTCAACAGTTAAATTAGATAGAAAATAGATGGAATACCCGCGCTTAGGATAAGATGTGGGAAATGGTATAAGTTATAAATATAAATAATAAGACTGCAGCCCCCCCTCTATTGTATCCCCAAGAGGATACAAATAAAAATGGAATAAATTGGGGTGTGGGGGTAGTGGCGCTGTCTGTGCTATAGCCGATGGCTAGAGGGAAATGGAGACACACGGCAATATATATGAAGAAATGCACACTAATACCACCAGAGGTGGCATCCACCAGCCTGGAAATATAATATATTGCTAGGCACAGCTAAGCATAAATAAATATAAAATAAAAGGCAGCATCTAAACCAAAGTATGTGTGACTATATGGTGAGTCACTGAAGTGCAAAACTATTGCTAGTTAGGACCAAACATGCTAAGTGAATAAAGTTAAATATACGCATAAAATAGGGTGAAATGGATGCAAATAGACCCAGCCTAGGACAAAAGCACAAAATAAATTGAACTAGAAATCCACTAGCAACATACAAACGTGAGATAAAGTGCTGTGATGCCCGTAGCTAATTATATAAAAATATAAATAGGGATATGCACACAATTGTGCAAAAAACATCAACATATATCACTAAAAAAGTATAAAATCCTGTGGTAACCAGAGTTGGATAGATATGCCCAACTGTGTAATAAAAAGTGTATAAAAAAAAAAAAACAGTATATAAAAAAAACAAAAAGTCATAGAGTCAATCCAAAAATGTATATATAAAAAAAGTGTCACAAAAATCAGCAGTAAAGCGATGAATCCTCAAACAATTAATTGAAATTCAACTTGAGTGCAGTATCAATTTCAGACAGTGCTTCTTGCTGTGCTGGGTGATCACACTATGCAGTTTGTGTAAGCGCGGTGGTCCCGGTGCCCCCCCACTTGGGTCCCCACTCACCAGAAGCCCTCACCCCTGCAGGGGTAGGGTGCAAAACACGCTGCGATGTCTCTCAGTCCCAATCCTTCCTTCCCTGAGCTCTCTTAGAACGACTTCCACCAGGTGGCAAGGATCCTCCTAATCGTCCAGGCTCCTCCAGGAAAAAAGACAGGCTCCCATAGTGTGATATGTAAAAACCAGGGTAAGCTTTATTTGCACTGCCACTAAAGAGCTTGGCGTGCTAAATACAAATATGAGCGTATACAAACAATGTAAAGTATTGCCCACAAACTAGTCAGGACAAGGATAATAAAAATGAATAAAAATAGAAAAAATAAAACATTTTTAAAAATGAGCTATCTGCGATGATCGCAGGTGTGCAGACACGGCACTATCGGTCCGGTATGTAAGTGGTAGCAGCTGCCGGACGCTGTGCGTTCCACTGAATTGGTTAGCTGTTCCACCCGGAAGTGCGTGTAACCGCTTTACGCACACGCACTTTCGGGTGGAACAGCTAACCAATTCAGTGGTTCGCACAGCGTCCGGCAGCTGCTACCACTTACATACCGGACCGATAGTGCCGTGTCTGCACACCTGCGATCATCGCAGATAGCTCATTTTTAAAAAAATATATATTTTTTCTATTTTTATTTTTATTCATTTTTATTACCCTTGTCCTGACTAGCTTGTGGGCAATACTTTACATTGTTTGTATACGCTCATATTTGTATTTAGCACGCCAAGCTCTTTAGTGGCAGTGCAAATAAAGCTTACCCTGGTTTTTACATATCATGCTTTGGGAGCCTGTCTTTTTTCCTGGAGGAGCCTGGACGATTAGGAGGATCCTTGCCACCTGGTGGAAGTCGTTCTAAGAGAGCTCAGGGAAGGAAGGATTGGGACTGAGAGACATTGCAGCGTGTTTTGCACCCTACCCCTGCAGGGGTGAGGGCTTCTGGTGAGTGGGGACCCAAGTGGGGGAGCACCGGGACCACCGCGCTTACACAAACTGCATAGTGTGATCACCCAGCACAGCAAGAAGCACTGTCTTAAATTTATACTGCACTCAAGTTGAATTTCAATTAATTGTTTGAGGATTCATCACTTTACTGCTGATTTTTGTGACACTTTTTTATATATACATTTTTGGATATATTTGGATTGACTCTATGACTTTTTGTTTTTTTTGATCTACTGTTTTTTTTTTATACACTTTTTATTACACAGTTGGGCATATCTATCCAACTCTGGTTACCACAGGATTTTATACTTTTTTGGTGATATATGTTGATGTTTTTTGCACAATTGTGTGCATATCCCTATTTATATTTATATTTTTATATAATTAGCTACGGGCATCACAGCACTTTATCTCACGTTTGTATGTTGCTAGTGGATTTCTAGTTCAATTTATTTTGTGCTTTTGTCCTAGGCTGGGTCTATTTGCATCCATTTCACCCTATTTTATGCGTATATTTAATTTTATTCACTTAGCATGTTTGGTCCTAACTAGCAATAGTTTTGCACTTCAGTGACTCACCATATAGTCACACATACTACCCCCACACCCCAATTTATTCCAACAGTTAAATTAGATCCTCAGTGGAAGACATTCACTTTGATAAAGCGCTATGAAGTAGTTCCCCGATTTTTTTTCTCTAGCAAAAAAACAAACAGTTTTCAGCTTTTCTCTTTCCTTATATGTACCCAAGGACCTGGATAAGGGGGTACCACCGGTCCTTCTGTACAGGGCCCAGGCAGCAGGGTGAATTGGATGTGGGCAGGGAGGGTAATCAGCGTTGTTGTGGGAGGGTAATTACTCGAGCCAATCACCTGTATGGCTCTCTCTGCAGCAGCTGAAAGCTGGATTATTTTCCTCTCCCTTGCCATTGGCTTTCAGCTGCTGCAGAGAGAGCCATAACTTTTGCTCAAACCAATCAGTATACACTTATTGGGATGTTTTTAACCAAAAATATGTAGCAGAATACATATTGACCTAAAGGTACTCGTATTTCGGGCAGAGAGACAGAACTGCGATCTGCCTATGTAAAAAAAAAGGCAGATCTCAGATCTGTCAGGAGAGAAGGGATAAATAGATTCCATCTCTTCCCCTAGCAAAAGCGCCTCACACAGTATAGTAGTTAAACGCTGGCTAAGCACACATTTAGCCCTTTGATTACCCCTGCTGTTAACCCCCTCCCAGCCAGTCATTAGTACAGTGACAGTGCATATTTTTTTTATCTCTGATCACTGTATTAGTGTCACTGGTTCCCACAAAGTGTCAGAATGTCCACCGCAATATCGCAGTAAGTCGCTGATTGGCGCCATTACTCGTAAAATAAATAAATAAAAAATATCCCATAGTTTCTAGACGCTATGGCCCAGATTCACATACCTGGGCGCATAGTTATGCCGGCGTAGCGTATGGAATATACACTACGCCGACGTAGTGTAGAGCGGCGAGCACAGTATTCTCAAAATACTTGCTCCCAATGTTGCACCGGGGGTAACTTAAATCCGTTGGCGTAAGCCTGCCTAATTCAAAGTAGGTGGAGTGTGGGCGTGATGCATTTAAATGAAGCGTGACCCCATGTAAATGAAGGGCCGAACGAACGGCGCATGTGCCGTCCCGTGGACGCTTCCCAGTGCGCATGCTCAGAATCACGTCGGACCTAACGCCTAAGATACGTCGAATCACTGAACGTAACCTACGCCCAGCCCCATTCAAGTACTACTACGTAAACGACCTAAAATACGGCGGCTGTTCCTTCGCCCATACCTTTGCATGGGATGCGCCTCCTATAGGTGGAATAACTTTACGCCAGACGTACGCCTTACGTAAACGGAGTATACTACTGCGACGGGCGCAAGTACGTTCGTGAATCGGTGTATCTCGGTCATTTGCATGTTTGACGCGTAAATCAATGGAAGCGCCCCTTGCGGGCCAGCGTAAATATGCGCCCAGGCTCCGACGGCGTAGGGAACTTACGTCGATCGGATGAAGCCACATTTCAGGCGTATCTTGCATTAAGAGTCCGGCGCATAGATACGACGGCGCTTCTGTGCACTTACGCGGCGTATATAAAGATACGTCGGCGTAAGTGCTTTGAGAATCAGGGCCTATAGCTTTTGTGCAAACCGATCAATATAGGCTTATTGTGATTTTTTATACCAAAAATATGTAGCAGAATACATGTTGGCCTAAATTTATGAAGAAATTCGATTTTTTCCATTTTTTAATTGGATATATTTTATAGCAGAAAGTAATAACTCAACACCAAGTTCACTATATGGACGGTGGACCCCTTATATATTTGTACATATTAATCATATCCCCCCTTAATCTCCTCTTCTCAATAGAGAATACATTCAGTTCCTCTAATCTTTCCTCATAGCTGAGCTCCTCCATGCCTCTTATCAGTTTGGTTGCCCTTCTCTGCACTTTCTCCAGCTCCCCGATATCCTTTTTGAGAACTGGTGCCCAAAACTGAACTGCATATTCCAGATGAGGTCTTACTAATGATTTGTACAGGGGCAAAATGATATCTCTCTCCTAGTACAAGAAAGTATGTACTAGGAGAGTCCATACCTCTCCTAGTACAAGAAAGTACTTTGCTCGCTTTGGAAACCGAAGCTTGGCATTGCATGCCATTATTGAGCTTATGATCTACTAAAAAAAAACAGATCCTTCTCCACCATTGATTCCCCCAGATCCTTCTCCACCATTGATTCCCCCAGCTGTTCTCCTACTAGTATGTAACAGGCATGCATGTTTTTAATAAAATTTAATAAAATATCCATTTTACTTATGTAAACTCATGGGCACATGATGATCTTTCTGTCTTCTTGTGTTTACTCCCTGGGGTCTTTCTTCAGATAATTGCATCACTGTGTGATGTGGTCATGTGGATGCCTACTATTGGTGGAGGCAACACTTCAAATAGCCGGGTCTTCTCTCATAGACTCCAGAAGAAAGAGAATCCACAGGGGTGTGAGGGGAAAAATGTCTGGTCCCATTATTATGCATTATGCATGTGTTCCTGGCCGGCACATAGGTAAACTAGGGTGCCCACGTGTCCTGGATTGTCCGGGACTGTCCCGCAATTGACATGTCTGTCCTGGACTCCTGGGTCTCAGGCACCTTCATTCTGGGAAAATACAACGTCCCGGAATAGAATAGAGGACACAGCCACCTCCTACTTACTAATAACTACTGTAACGGTATGGCCCGTGGGACCCAAAGCTTCTTGAGGGTGTGTGGTACTCCTGTGTCAGCTTCACTAATGACTCTTGTGTCTAGGGTCATCCTATGTCCACTAGGGGCATAGGATGACTGAGAAATGATATCTTGAATTACATGGGATGGGACAGTAATGATAATTCACAATGTATTGCAGGATATCTTGAAATATTACAGGTGGTTAATTCTGAACCCAACAGGTCAATAATAGTGTGATTCATTCAATGTGGGGACACATACTGTTAAGGTGTTAATTAAGTCTGGCTCCTAAGATATTTCATTTTGGTTGCTAACTGTATAAAAAGAGCCTGAGTTTGTCATTAAAAGCTATTTCGTTTGGAACCAGAGAACAGAGCTGTGTGTCTCGTTTTCTGGGGGAAATCCAATGGGTCATGTCTGCTGGATTGTGGAGTGTCGGAAGCTGTCGTGGGTTGGTGGAATGGAATATCGTAACGGCGTTAACCCCTGACCGTTACTATTACATTTCCGGAACTGGTTGCTAGGGCCAGCGCTGCTTGGCGTCTTGCAACCAGTGATAATTTACTCTCAGACAGTGAGACCGGGAGCGAGGCCTGCGCCTAGTGCAGTACTGCTGTCTCCACCCACCTCGGCACCTCCTCCTTCTCTGGCACCCAGCGGCAAGCAGAAGGGACTGGTGTGCTCTTCACTCTCCAGATAGTGACGCCACTCCTTTTCTTCTACGCGCGTGGCTCATGCAGAGAGAGAGACAGCAGCCCTGCATCTGGTGGCAGGCTATGGGTGGCAAGCGGCACTGCATCTGGTGGCAAGTGGCGCATTCTCCTGACAAATAACTCGCCTACAAACTCCCCATCAACCCTGAAACTACATTACCAACGCCCCCCCTCATCTTTTTTGGGGGGAAGGTGAGAGAGGGGGTGTGTGCCTGAATGGCAGTTTGGAAATGTGGTCACCCTAAGGTAAACCTAGCCTAAGGAAATACCCATACTGTTAGAGAAGCGGTGCTGCACTAGAAAGGTGGATGTGGACAAAGCTCAGCATGTCCCTCCTAAGTGCAAGTTGTAGAAAAGGTGTAGCCCAGAAGAACCCACCCCCAGGTTAGGACTTTCCTGTGAGCAGGGGCGGACTGACGACTCATGGAGCACACAAGCAATAGGAGATTATGGGGCCCCCGGGTAATAGGAGATTATGGGGCCCCCAGGCAATAGGAGATTATGGTGTCCCCGGGCAATAGGAGATTATGGGGCCCCTGGGCAATAGGAGATTATGGGGCCCCCAGGTAATAGATTATGGGGCCACACAGTATACAGGAATGTGTGCGATGGGAATATGAAGTATGAAACCTATACACACACACATACAAATTACATACACAGTATACACACACAGATTACTTACACAGTATACACACACACAGATTACATACACAGTATACACACACAGACATACAATATACACACAGTATACACACACACACACACACACATACAGTATACGTACACAGTATACACACATACAAATTACATACACAGTATACACACACACACAGACACAAAATATACACACACACAGATTACATACACAGTATACATACACAGTATACATACACAGACACACAATATACGCACACAGTATTTTCACACACACACATACAGTACAGTATACATACACAGTAGACACACAATATACACACACAGTATACACACACAGACACACAATATACATACACACAGTATACATACACACAGGCCCAGATTCACGTAGATCGGCGCATCTTTGAGCGGGCGTAATGTATCCTATTTACGTTACGCCTCCCCAACTTAGACGGGCAAGTGCAGTATTCTCAAAGCACTTGCTCCGTAAGTTGCGCCGGCGTAAGTCCACCTAATTCAAATGTGGAACAGGGGGGCGTGTTTTATGTAAATGTTATGTGACCCGACGTGATTGACGTTTTTAACGAATGGCGCATGCGCCATCCATGGACATATCCCAGTGTGCATTGCTCCAAATACGCTGCAAGGACGTATTGGTTTTGACGTGAACTTAAATTACGTCCAGCCCCATTCACGGACGACTTACGCAAACGACGTAAAATTTTCTAAATTTGACGCGGGAACGACGTCCATATTTAACATTGGTACGCCGCATGTACGCCTCATATAGCAGGGGTAACTTTACGCCGGGAAAAGCCTAATGTAAACGGCGTATCTGTACTGCGTCGGCCGGGCGTACGTTCGCGAATTTGCGTATCTAGCTGATTTACATATTTCTAGGCGTAAATCAGCGTACACGCCCCAGCGTAAATATGCATTTAAGATCCGACGGCGTAAGAGACAGACTGCGTGGGAATGACATGAACGCAGCTCGGCCAAGGCAAGTAACCAAAGGCATAGAACCCAGAAGGAAGACCGGGTGAAGATGGAGCGTCCGGGCCCCGCCTGATTCATCACAGCGCAGCACTGTAGGGCTCAGTCTGAAAATTTAAGTGTACACTAATGTGCTAATAAGCTGTGTATACTTGTACATTGTGGCATAACCTACCCCAGGGCCTCTAACAAGTAGTAATGTCAGTACCAGGGCTCAAGTCCTGTGGGAACGGAGTTCCTGCACTTTTTTCACAGCAGGAACTCAGTTCCCTTTGCAGGACAAGAGCAGCCGAGCCGCCCAAGCCAATCCTTCACTAAGCGGCGATGCCCAGCTCGAGTCACTGTCAAGGGCAGGCGAACCTTAGTAACTTGCTTCTTTCTAAATCCTGCGATAACTCGTGGCAGACCTCTGCAATGTCTCCTGGGAACAATGACAAAAGCTCCCAGGAGACATTGTGGCATTGAGGAAGTGACGGAATACCCGCACACTACCAGATGAATCCATATACAGGAAGCGGCCAGTAACATAAAGGATTACTAAGGTACAGTGGATCAGAAAAAAAACAAAAAACATGCGGTTCAGTAATTATGCATATGAGCATACTTTTTTTTTTTGGTGGGGGAGTGGATCTTGGTTTTTTTCCCCAGGACTTGACCCCTGATAAGTACTAATAATGGGGCAGAACAAATATGAGAACTGAGATTTCCTTTAGTTGAACTAACAAAAGTGTTTCCATTCTAGAACTGGTAACATTGAGGGTATTCAGTATAATTTTAAAGAACTGTTTTTGTGGGTAAGCGACATAAGGAAGGAGTATATAAGTGGGAAGTATGTGCAGGTGAGGGAGAGGAATGTGGAGGGTCTAACAGTGGGCACTATGTACAGGAGAGGAGTGCAAAGGGTACGGCAAAAGGCACTATGTACATGAGAGGAGTGTGAAGGGTATGACAATGGGCAGTATGTACAGGAAGAGTGTGGGGGTATGACAGAGGGTAGTACGTACCAGAGAGAAGTGTGGAGGGTATGATGGGGCAGTATGTACAGGAGAGGAGTGTGGAGGGTATGACAGTGGGCAGTATGTACAGGAGAGGAATATGGACGGTATGATAGTGGGCACTATGTATAGGAGAGGAGTGTGGAGGGTATGACAGTGGGCACTATGTATAGGAGAGGAGTGTGGAGGGTATGACAGTGAGCAGTATGTACAGGAGAGAAGTGTATGACAGCAGGCACTATGTATAGGAGAGGAGTGTGAAGGGTATGACAGTGAGTGCTCTGTATAGGAGAGGAGTGTGGAGGGTATGACAGTGGGCACTATGTACAGGAGAGGAGTGTGTAGGGTATGACAGTGAGCACTATGTACAGGAGAGGAATGTGGAGAGTATGACAGTGAGCACTATGTACAGGAGTGGAAGGATATTTAGGGACTGCGTAGTGGTTAAGCGGGTCATACATGGATTGAAATTATGCCAATTATGCAGAGACCAGCCATAGTCAATCTATGTATGGGCTAGCTGGTTTCACACAAGTCAATCTATTAATCGACTTGAGTACAATCAGTGCTGCCAGTTATAGTTAGCAAGACTGATCATTGTACTCACTGGCAGAACACAATAACACTGCAGGAGTGATTCCCCAATCCACAGGTCAGCAGGTGAGAGGGTGTGTGGGGACAGGCTGGGGAGAGATACTAGTCAGTGGCTGGGTAGGCACTGGCTAGTATCAGAGCCAGATACACACAGGTTACATACGCCACGATCGTTGGAGAGAGAACAATAATTCTAGTACTAGACCTCCTCTGTAACTCTAAACATGTAACCTAAAAAAAAATGTAAAGCATCGTTTAGGATACCAAAAAAAAATCGTACTTAACTAACTAGTGTTTTTTTTAATGAATGAAACAGTTTTTTTCCCAAAAAAACATGTTTGAAAAATTGCTGCGCAAATACCGTGCTAGAGCTGCACAATTAATCGTTAAAAAAATCGTGATCTCGATTCAACCCCCCTGTTGATCTCCTGCAGAGTTTGCTGATTCTTTCATATAACAAGTGGAAAGACTTTCAGCTATCAAAAGAAAATATCCGGGCAGTCTGCCAAGTTTTTAACAGGAAACATTGTAACTAACCTTCCTTCTTAGATCAAAGGGATACACTTCTGTGTGTAAAGAAAAAATCTGGGCAGTCTGCCAAGTTTGTAAACAAAATGAAACATTGTAACTAACTTCCTTCTTAGATCAAACTTCTGTGTGTAAATGCGGGAAATTTAACCACTTAAAGTCCAACACTTGTTTCTTAAGTTAGAAAGCAATATTATTTGCTAGAAATACTTGGAACCGCCAAACATTATATATATATTTTAGCAGAGACTCTAGGGAATACAATGGCTATTGCTGCAATATTTTATGTCACACTGAATTTGACCACTTCAATGAATAATAAAAACCATAAAAACAAAACAGTGAAGTTAGCCCATTTCTTTTTTTTGTATTAATGTGAAAGATGATGTTACCCTGCAAGAATCGTGATCTATCTTCTAAGCAAAAAAATTGCAATTCTCATTTTAGCCAGAATCGTGCAGCTCTACACCGTGCAACATAAAAAGTGCAAAGACCACCATAGAGTCATTTTCTAGCAAAAAACAAATGATGATTTTAACATGTACCGTGTTTCCCCGAAAATAAGACACCGTCTTATATTTATTTTTCCTCAAGAAAACACACTATGGGCCAGATTCACAAAAGAGATACGACGGTGTATCTCAGATACACCATCGTATCTCGGATTTTTTCTAGTCCTATCTATGCACCTGATTCATAGAATCAGATACGCATAGATAGGGCTGAGATCCGACAGTGTCACACTGTGTTACACTGTCGGATCTTTTTTTTGATTTAAAAATGGCGCCGGGGGCGTTCCCGCTGATTTACACTGAATAATATGTAAATCAGCGAGATACGCGAAATTCACGACCGTACGCGGACCCGACGCGGTGTTCTTACGTCGTTTCCGTAGCGGTTTTCCGTCGTATACTTACCCCTGCTAAAAGCAGGGGTAAGTATTGTTAAGTATGGCCGTCGTTCCCGCGTCGATTTTGAAATTTCCTACGTCGTTTGCGTACGCCGATTCACGAACACGCGCGTCGCAAGTCTAGCTCACGTCGCAACCACTGACGTCCTATTGACGTCAGTGGGAGCAATGCACGCCGGGAAATTCCCCGGACGCATGCGTATTTAAATCGGCGCGGGAGCGCGCCTGATTTAAATATGACACTCCCCTAGCCGCGGAATTTGAATTCCGCTGGGGGATTTAGGATCCGCCGTCGCAAGTTTGGAGGTAAGTGGTTTGTGAATTAGCCACTTGCCTCCTAAACTTGCGGGAGCGGATCTTAATTCACGTAGATCGAGCGGATCTATAGATCCGCTGAGCTACGTGAATCTGGCCCTATGGCTTATTTTCAGGGGATGTCTTATTTTATTGAAGCTTTTCCCCCTGTCCCCTGGTGTTTGTGTGGGGTGAGAGACTGTTGCTGGTCAGTGCTGGGAAGCAGCTTTACTTCCCCTGAGGACAGAGCGTCCTGCTCCTCACTTGGTCACTTCACTGAGGAGACTTTTTACTTTCACTTTCAGCGGGACCTGACAGGGGGAACCGACCTTATTGATGGGGCTGCTGACAACTCTGCGGTCACCTAGAGATACCGTAGCAGCTGTCACGATGATGCAGATAAAAAGGGCTGCGCGACTTTTTTACAGCTCCGCACCAGTACACTACGGTACATACGCCTATCACGTCTTGTTTACCGCTACGCATAGTCACGCCCATCACTACGTCTTATTTTCGGGGGTATGGCTTATATTTCGGAAATGCTTGGAAATCCTGCTACGGCTTATTTTAGGAGTACGTCTTATTTTCGGGGAAACGGTAGGAGAGAAGTGTCAGAATTGGCCTGGGTGGCAAGGGGTTAATTACCATGAGTAATATACAAATAATTATTATAAGCCCTGTGATCCTATCAGTCTGCTGCAGTGTGTCAGCTTGTATTTATATTTATATTGGCCGCTCTGTATGTAGCTTCTGACAGGCTGTGCAAGCAGGCCCGTATCCTCGGAACCATAAATGATAGCTGTCCCATATTTTGACCAGTTTTGGGGTAGGTCTTCAACTGCCTACCTCCCAAATGTGGGGTTTCTGTGACCTCTGGTCGTCGAGCTACAACCCCCGAAGCCTTTTTTTTTTTGGGGCAAATGGGCCTATCTTGAGAAAGGCGCTCTAAGGAAATTAACTGATCGGCTCACCATCACTGACTTCTAGGCTGAATTGTAAACTATCAGCATGACTTGTCCGGCACTGGTAGATCCCGCTGTGCCCAACCTGGGCAGATGTGATTGTGTAGATCTGTCCTTCTGCCACTTCCGTACCATTCTGAAACCACTGATAAGTCCGGTAATTTTCTCCATGGCAGGTCATTGTTATATTGTCTCCGGTAAATAACTTGTTCAAGTCTGGTGTGAAGGTCACTGGAACGGTCCTGGAATTTTCTGTAAGACATTATACAGAAATATAAAGACACAATACCAATTTATGAATTATTGACTTCAATGGGAAAACTCGCTTTGATATGCGAGTACTTTGGATTACGAGCATTCTCCTGGAACGGATTATACTCGTAATCCGAGGTTCAACTGTATCTTTAAAGTGAGATTTATTTACTGTGGATGTAAGATAACTACACACCTGCAAGCAATAAACATGAGAATGCATGAAAAACTGAATGACAAAATGCAGCAACCTAACAACTAACACTGGGCTAGATTCAAGTAGCCCGCCGTATCTTTGTGCGGGCGCAGCATATGTTATTTACGCTACGCCGCCGCAACTTACACGGGCAAGTGCAGTATTCACAAAGCACTAGCTCCGTAAGTTACAGGGGTGTAGCGTAAATGGGGCCGGCGTAAGCGCGCCTAATTCAAATGAGTATGAGGGGGGCGTGTTTTATGTAAATGGGTGGTGACCTGACGTGATTGACGTTTTTCCCGAACGGCGCATGCGCCGTCCGTGGAATTTCCCAGTGTGCATTGCTCCAAAGTACGCTGCAAGGACGTCATTGGTTTCGACGTGAACGTAAATTACGTCCAGCCCTATTCGCGAACGACTTACCCAAACGACGTAAAAAATAAAAAAATCGACGCGGGAACGACGTCCATACTTAACATTGCGTACGCCTCATAATAGCAGGAGCAACCTTACGCCGAAAAAGCCTAACGTAAACGACGTAAAAAAATAACGCCGGGCGTACGTAAATTTGTGAATCGGCGTATCTAGGTCATTTGCATATTCTACGCCGAAAACGACGGAAGCGCCACCTAGCGGCCAGCGTAAATATGCACCCTGAGATACGACGGTGTAAGAGACTTACGCCAGTCGGATCTGAGGCCCCGTACACACCATAGAATCCATCCGCAGATAAATCCCAGCAAATGGGTTTCAGCGGAAAGATCCTATGGTGTGTACACGCCAGCGGATCTGTTTCCGCGGATATTTATCCCCTGGGATGGATTCCAGCAGATCGAATATTCGCTGACATGCAGAACATATCCATCTGCTGGAGTCCATCCCAACGGATGGATCCGCTGGTCTGTATAGACTCACCGGATCCATCCGTCCGAAGGGATCCCCCGCATGCGTCGTAATGATTCGACGCATGCGTGGAATTCCTTATATGACAGCGTCGCGCACGTCGCCGCGTCATAATCGCGGCAACGGCGCGACACGTCATCGCCAGAGGATTTCGGCGCGGATTTCAATGTGATGGTGAGTACACTCCATCACATTAAAATCTGCTGAAATCCTCGAGAGGATTTATCCGCGGAAACGGTCCGCTGGACCGTATCCGCGGATAAATCCTCCCGTGTGTATGGGGCCTTAGGCTAATGTCGGCGTATCTTGCTTTCTGAATACAGAAAGAAGATACGCCGGCGCAGCTTTGAATTTACGCAGCGTATCTATAGATACGCCGGCGTAATTCAATGCTGAATCTAGCCCTAAATGTACAAATATACACAAGTGTAAAACATGCAAGACAGGGGAAAACTGGACGGGTGGATGGGAAGGGGGAAACAAAACTGGGAAAGGAACAACAGCAACAAGGCAGCCTGGTACTGGGTACATGCCAGGAGCAAGATCAAGAGTACATGGCAACAGAGTCAGGCAGTAGACATGTGTGGTTCGTTTAGTTTCAAATTAAAATTCAAACAAATTTTCCGTTAATGTGTCTGAATTCCCGAATGACAATAGTAACCAATTTAAACAAATCCGAAATAAAGAGAAAAAAAATCGGATGAAATTCAAATAGTTTTCGAATCAAATTTGAATATACAAAGAGAGTAAAATCAAATAGAAAACAAAAGAATAGAAAATAAAGGAATGGAATATATAATCGTAGATACGTTACACCGCCACAATTTTTCATCGCAAGTGCCTGATTCACCAAGCACTTGCGATGAAATCCTCCGCCGGCGGCCTCCGGCGAAAGGCGGGCCAATTTAAATGGGCGTGTGCCATTTAAATTAGGCGCGCTCCTGCGCCGGACCTACTGCGCATGCTCCGTTTCCGACCTCCCGTTGTGCATTTCGCGCCGTGATGTCATTTTTTCGAACAGCGACTCGAGTAGCGTAATTCCGTATTCCCGGACGGCTTACGCAAACGACGTTATTTTTTAAATTTCGACGCGGGAACGACGGCCATACTTTATACAGCAATACGGTTGCTGTGTAAAGTTAAGGCACCAAAAAAAACGACTAACTTTGCGACAGGAAACTAGACTAGCGGGGACGTAGCGAAAGCGAAAAACCGTCGGGAATCGCCGTAACTCCTAATTTGCATACCCAACGCTGGTTTACGACGCGAACTCCCCCCAGCGGCGGCCGCGGTACTGCATCTTAGGATCCGACAGCGTAAAACAATTACACCTGTCGGATCTTATGGATATCTATGCGTAACTGATTCTATGAATCAGTCGCATAGATACTCTAATGGGCCGTACACACGACCGAACATGTCTGCTGAAACTGGTCCGCGGACCAGTTTCAGCAGACATGTTCGGTCGTGTGTAGGCCCGAGCGGACAGGATTCCAGCATACATTTGCCCGCCGGGCCTTTTCCCAGCGGGCAAATATTTCTGGACTTGTTTTAAAACAGCCCGCTGAAATCCTGCCCGCTCGGACATGTTCGGTCGTCTGTACAGACCTACCGTACATGTCCGAGCGCCCGCCATCCCTTGCATGCGTCGAATGACTTCGACGCATGCGTGGAAGCATTGAACTGGCAGGGCCGCCCACGTCGCCGCGTCATCGTCGCGCCGACTGCGCGGACACGCCCCGCGTATTGTTTACGCGCGGATTTCTGTATGATGGTGAGTACAGCCACCATACAGAAATCCCCGGGCAGACATGTACGGTGAAAACGGTCCGGCGGACCGGGTTCATCGTACATGTTTGGTCGTCTGTACGCGGCCTGAGAGATACGACGGCGTATCAGGAGATACGCCGTCGTATCCCTTTTGTGAATCTGGCCCATAGTGCTGATCTATAAGGATATAGACGCCTCATGCATGTATCCTTACCTGTCAAATGTCTCCCCTTTGTCTGTTATAAGAACTGAAAAACTGCAGATTCTGTGGGTGGATCTGTTGTCTGGAGCTCTGTGGGTGAAGTCGTGATGTCAGTAGACTCCCCGCCCCCCTCTACACTCCCCTTGTCAACATGCATTTTTTCCTGTGTATTCCTTACACTGAATTCTGCTATGATCCCTAACATTCAGTCAAAATTCAGAAAAGTAACCGCATGACTTCAGAAAAGGAGTGGGGGTGGGAATTAAAAAATAATGCCTGTCTCAGGCTAGTGCATGAGATATGTAAATAGCCTGTCACTCACAGCAAGGGGGAAGAACGGACAAAAGTTTTCTTCTGTTTGTCCGTTTATCTCAATGGAAAAAAAGAAAAGGATTGCTCAGAGCCGGTTTAACTCTGTGTGGCAAGACTGGGCACAGGTGATAGGAAATCGTATACTGTACATTGTGACAGCAAAAAAAATAATAATAATTTCGGGTTTACATCCACTTTAGATAGAAAAGAATAAAAAAAAAAAATATATAGAATAGAATAAAAAGAATATAACTTTCTTCCGAAAATAACATTTTAAAAAGAATAAAATTGAACTCAAATAGAATATAAAATAATAGAATAGAACAGAAAATAAAATAGAAAAGAATAGAATAAAAGAAATAGAATAGAAAATAATAGAATAAATAAAACCATTTCCCAATATTCTAACATAATAGAAAATAATAGATTAGAATAGAAAATAAAAGAATAAAATAGAACAGAACAGAAAAAAAAACAATAGAATAGAATAAAATAGAAAGAATATAACCATCTTCTGAAATTCGAATTTCAAATAGAATAAATTTGAATATAATAGAAAAAGAATAGAATGGAATAGAAAATAAAATAATAGAATAAAGACGAATAGAGTAGAAAAAAACAATAGCATAGAATGGAATAGAAAGAATTTAACCATCTTCCAAAATTAGAATTTCAAATAGAATAAATTTAATTTTCGAATGGAATTTGAATGGAATTCAATTCTAATTTAAATAGAAAAAAAAATAACAGAAATGTGAGGATTTCAAGGCAGACCAATAGGTTTTCTTCTATTTTGCCCCTCCCTTTCTCCTGCTTAAGTCGGCAGGCTGAATGTACCCAAGTTGATTGATCAATTAACTTGGTGACAGCAATCATGTCTGATTTTTCCTGCAATCATCACTATGGCCCAGATTCACGTACAGCGGCGAATCTTTGAGCGGGCGTAGCGCATCTCATATGCGCTACGCCGACGTAACATAGAGAGGCAAGACCAGTATTCACAAAGCACTTGCTCCCTAAGTTACGGCGGCGTAGCGTAAATGGGCCGGCGTAAGCCCGCCTAATTCAAAGTAGGCAGGTAGTGGGCGTGATGTATTGAAATGAAGCGGGACCCCATGTAAATGAAGGGCCGAACGACGGCGCATGCGTGCGCATGCTCAGAATCACATCGAATTTACGCCCTAAGATACGCTGGCTGAATGCCTACAACGTGAACGTAACCTACGCCCAGCCCCATTCACGTACGACTTACATAAACAACGTAAAATACGACGGCTGTTTCGACGTCCATACCTTAACATGACTTACCCCTGCTTTTGGTGGAGTAACTATACGCCGGACGTACGCCTTACGTAAACGGCGTATACTACAGCGACGGGCGCAAGTACGTTCGTGAATCGGCGTATCTAGGTCATTTACATATTCGACGCGTAAATTAATGGAAGCACCCAAGATACGACGGCGTAGGAGACTTACGTCGGTCGTATCAAGCCAAAATTCAGGCGTATCTTGTTTGCTGAATACGTAGGCGTAAGTCCTTTCTGAATCCGGGCCTAAGTGTTCTCCCGGCCGGACGGTCCCCGCGCCCCACCCTCTGCCGGAGAACACAATAGCTCTGCTGGAGGGAATCAAGCCATTTTCTGCAACATGTGGTTGCAGGAAAGACAATCGCTCCCTCTATGGCCGGCTTTACATTCGATTTTTTTATCAGATCATTTTATTTTACTGATTAGCATTTTGCAAATTACAAATCTAAATTTACTCGGCAGGATTTACCTGTATAGGAAATTGTGGTTTCAGCACTGTAAGTACGAGAGATAGTATTGCCAGTGGGGAATTGTTTGGCACATTTGTAGGTGTCTTTCAGGTCGGTATATTTTAATTGTAAAGTATTGTTGGTGTCAGATTTCTGGATTGTCTGATTGTTCCTGTAGAATATTGTCTGTTTTGTCACCCATTCAGATGGACTGTAACATTGGAGAGATATGTTGTCACCTTCATATATATAGAGGGGAGCCTGGAGGATGACCGGACCTGAAACACAACATGAGATCTGTTATATCTGAGGATGTGATGATCCACCATTGATGGAAACATATCATTTTGTATTGGGAGAAACAACAACTTCTATTGAATTGGAGGAGCTTGTCAAGACATTAATGACATTAGTGTATGATCTCCAATATACCAAATCAGAAAATATAATACAAGTGTGATGTACAATAGATTTTCAGGAGAATGTGCACAGCAATCTGACAATCCAGAGCATAGTATTTATACCTATAGTCCGGGCATCACTAAATGGCGGACCATGGTCTAAATGCGGACCGTGTCACTGCCCCATTCGGACCACTCTGGTACCACCATTTAGGAGCCTTTTCTACTCGCCGCCGCCGTGGCTCTGTAATCTTCACAGCGGAAGGCGGGACTTTTCTGGATGGAGGGCAGGAGCTGCTTGAGGTTAACAAGCAGGTGATTGGCTGCTAGGATGAAGGGCGGTCCTTGCAACCAATCGCTATTTTGCAACACCCACTATCCATTAAGATGTGCTGTGCCTTCCTCTGATCTCCTGTCTGTGTAAGGTAAAACAATAAGATAGGGGTGAAGTTACAAGGGGTGAGAACACTAGTGTGAAAGACTGAAAAGGAGCTAAGAAATGTGTGTGCTGAGGACAGTGATATGGGGGGCTGATGACATTAAAGCT
The DNA here is from genome assembly GCF_905171775.1 of Rana temporaria. Taxonomy (NCBI): domain Eukaryota; kingdom Metazoa; phylum Chordata; class Amphibia; order Anura; family Ranidae; genus Rana; species Rana temporaria. The sequence goes on from NC_053501.1 coordinate 105,321,623, forward strand.
GGAGGAGCCTGAGGACTGTAATATGGAGGGGGGGGGGGGGGCTGAGGACCAGTGGCGACTGGTGCTCAATATTTTTGTGGGGGGCGCAAACAAACTGAAAAAAAAACATCAATTGGTGCCACTGTGCCCATCAAATGCCGCCAGTATGTCCCCTCAAATACAGTCAGTTTTTCCCCTCAAATGCAGCCAGTTTGTCCCCTCAAATGCAGTCAGTTTTTCCCCTCAAATGCAGCCAGTTTGTCCCCTTAAATGAAGTCAGTTTTTCCCCTCAAATGCAGCCAGTTTGTCCCCTCAAATGCAGTCAGTTTTTTCCCTCAAATGCAGCCAGTTTGTCCCCTCAAATGAAGTCAGTTTTTCCCCTCAAATGCAGCCAGTATGTCCCCTCAAATGCAGTCAGTTTTTCCCCTCAAATGCAGCCAGTATGTCCCTTCAAATACAGTCAGTTTTTCCCCTCAAATACAGTCAGTTTTTCCCCTCAAATGCAGTCAGTTTTCCCCTCAAATACAGTCAGTTTGTCCCCTCAAATACAGTCAGTTTTTCCCCTCAAATGCAGCCAGTTTGTCCCCTCAAATGCAGTCAGTTTTTCCCCTCAAATGCAGCCAGTTTTTCCCCTCAAATGCAGCCAGTTTTCCCCCTCAAATGCCGCCAGTATGTCCCCCTCAAATACAGCCAGTTTGTCCCCTCAAATACAGTCAGTTTTTCCCCTCAAATGCAGCCAGTTTGTCCCCTCAAATAAAGTCAGTTTTTCCCCTCAAATGCAGCCAGTTTGTCCCCTCAAATACAGTCAGTTTTCCCCCTCAAATGCAGCCAGTTTGTTCCCTCAAATGCAGTCAGTTTTTCCCCTCAAATGCAGCCAGTTTGTCCCCTCACATACAGTCAGTTTTCCCCCTCAAATGCAGCCAGTTTGTCCCCTCACATACAGTCAGGTTGTCCCCTCAAATACAGTCAGGTTGTCCCCTCAAATGCAGTCAGTTTTTCCCCTCAAATGCAGTCAGTTTTTCCCCTCAAATGCAGCCAGTTTGTCCCCTCAAATGCAGCCAGTTTGTCCCCTCAAATGCAGTCAGTTTTTCCCCTCAAATGCAGTCAGTTTTCCCCTCAAATGCAGCCAGTTTGTCCCCTCAAATGCAGTCAGTTTTTCCCCTCAAATACAGTCAGTTTTTCCCCTCAAATGCAGCCAGTTTGTCCCCTCAAATACAGTCAGTTTATCCCCTCAAATACAGTCAGTTTTTCCCCTCAAATGCAGCCAGTTTTTCTCCTCAAATGCAGTCAGTTTTTCTCCTCAAATGCAGTCAGTTTTTCCCCTCAAATGCAGCCAGTTTGTCCCCTCAAATACAGTCAGTTTGTCCCCTCAAATACAGTCAGTTTGTCCCCTCAAATGCAGCCAGTTTGTGCATCCAAATGTAGCCAGTTTCCCCCCAGCCCAGCACTTACCTTCCTCGGGTCAGCGCCGTCCTCTCCACGCTCCCTCTATGTCTTCTCCCGCCCTCAATGTCGCTTCAGCCAATCAGGTGACCGGTAACCAGACCCGGTGCACCTGATTGGCTGAGAGGCGAGGCAGTTTTAGGGAAGCGATTCCCTAACACGGCACTGTTTAACCAGCCTGTGCGCCCTCTGGTTAACCATTTGGAAGCCGATTAGAGCCCACAGGCTCTAATCGGG